>NW_004955404.1:39002040-39027708 GCF_000276665.1 Chinchilla lanigera
ACACAGACATAAACCATAACAGAAATCTTATAAAAACACAAAGCATGGAAGAATTGTTTATACTAAAATTTTAGGGAACTTGAACAAAAAAAAATGATATACAGACTTCTGGTTGCTATTTATCTTATTAGTCCAGTTGTCAAAGAAGAGTAGAAATAAATCTGGTTGGCTATGTAATAATCAAAGACCCTTTATTTTTACAAAATTTTCATTTTACAAATTTATGTTTAAACATCTCACTCAAGGCACATTGAAATCTGAATGTTTGTAAACTACATCATCTGTAAGGTCCTTTGCATCTCCATCATATTAAATAATGATGATGCTATCCACACTTACATTCTGTAGCCGTGGTCCAGCATGGACTGTTTCAAGGGCTTTCTATGTTTAGTCTCTCTTCACATGCATCTTGTCTTTGGTCACTTTAATTTTCTTTTGATTGTAATAAAGTACATCAAATTTTAAGAATACACTTTTACTATGTGCAGAAATACACTTTCAGGTTTTTAAATTTTTTTTTATTTTCTTAGTGCATGTTTGTACTACGTGAAGTTTGCATTCATCTCGGCACATAGATACCTGTACAGAACACAGTTCGTTCCTTTTTTCAAAATCTGCTTTGCCTTTCCACCTGCCTCCCTGCCTCCATCTGTAAATCCCCTCTTCCACCTTCATTTTGTTGTTATTATTATTACCTCATGTTTATTTCATATAATGTTTATATTCATTGTGGCTCTTTCCTACCTGCACATGGCACATCATAAATCTTACTTCCTCTCCCCGCGCCCACTTCCCTGGCTCTCCATCTTTGGGGCGCCTTCCCATTTACAAGAGATCTCTCCCTCGTTTCCTTCTCCCCACCCTTTATTTTGCTCTTTGTACTTGGCCTCACTCAACTGGAAGACAACACAGTATTTACGTGTAGGTGTCTGATTTATTTGACTCAGCATTGTATTTTCCAGATGCATCCATTTTCGTACAAATGCCTGGAATTTATCCTTCTTTACGGCATGTAGTGTTCCATTATGTATAGGTACCACATTTTCTTTATTCCTCTGTTGATGTACCCGAGGCTGCTTCCAGGGTTTAGCTTTTATGAATTGTGCTGCTGTAAACATTGCCAGGCATATACCACCGTACTGTGATGTCTTTAGCTCTTTGGGAACATACCTTCAAGGGGGGATTACTTGGCCAAATGGAATTTCTAATTGTAGTTCTTTTTTTCTTTTCTTTTCTTTTAAAGAGAATAATAATAAGAAAAAAAAAAGAATAATAGCAAAATACCAGCAACACAGACAAAAAAACAAAACAAAACAACAAAAAAAAACAAAGCAAAAACAAAAATTTTTTTTTTGGTACCAGGAATTCAACTCATGACCTCAGGCTTGCAAGGCAAGCGCTTATGCCACTGAGCTATACCCTCAGCCCAATAAGGATTAACACTGGTTGATACATTACTTATTTTTGTTCTTTGAGACATCTCCATACTTATTTGCATAATGGTCATAGTAGCTTGCACTTAGAGTCCTACAAAGCATGCAGACAGTCAGGGTTTCTGCATAAGTACTTACATTTATATATTAATAAAAAACGGTTAATTTTGCTACTCGTCTTTACCAATAATTAACCTAGTACTAACCATTCTTGAGAATTACTAATGAGAAGTAGTTACTGTATGACTTACAAAGTTGGGAGCTGCAGTATCTTTCAGTTTATCTTCAATAATTATCAAATCTTGTAAATTTATGCATTTTCTTAAGTTTTATTTTTCTCAGAATATACACTTCCCTTCTTTATTCATCTTAATGAAGTAAATGGAGGACATTTGTCCCTTTTAACAAAGGGAGATTTTTAAATGTGTAAAGTTATATTGTTGATAAAGTCCTAATCTGTGTCAAGTAATATTCATTCATCTAAAGTAGGTTATTAAACATGCACTATGGCTGTAGATGCAAAATAAAACAAAGACTGGTGGAACTTGCCAGGTTTTAATCATTCTTAATATACTGTTTTTAAGCTATCACTGGTAACTTATGTACAACAATTATTGCTCAGTTATACAGATGTTAATATTAGTGATTGAAATAGTCCTGTCTCAGATCCTATTCTAAGCACTTTATATGTATTACAAAAATTCTTCTAATCAATCACTGCATATAAAACATGTGATAATTTTATGTACTGCTAAGGAAAAATGTAGTCAATTAAATGCTGGTAAGTGCTTATTTATAACTTAATATGCACCCTGCCTTGGGATATGTTAGAAAATGGAATTTTTCATAATAGTTGAAATACAGTTTATTTAATCATGACAATTTCCTATTAGGTAGTTATATATTTTTTTTATTCTCATTTTATAGTTGGGGAAACTGAGTCATGGAAAGTTTATCATTTGTTCAAGTTCACACAGTAATTAACAGTTTGAAATGTAGTGGACAGCTCCATGAGTTAAAAAATTGTAAACATAAGTGTGGTGAGATATTGTCTAAGTTAAAACAAGAAAGGAAACAAAAGTTTCACAGTAGGGCCATAGACATTTCGTATTCACAGTACTGAAGCCCACCGTGAAAGAGGGGGAGAAGATGAAGCAGTTTACCCTGGGTCAGAGAGCTGCTGGCTGTTCATATGCTACAGTTAGACCTTGGCGTTGCAGTGTTGGAGCACTGCAGCGACTTTGTATTCAAGCTGCATAAGAAGTGGTTTTCCAAGGAAGTATTTGAGAAGACAGTTCATTTCTGAAGACTTTTGCTTAAATTAGGGTTCAAATAAGGTGTAGAACTTACATTAACTGTCATGAATAAATTTTATCTTCCAGCATTCATTTGTCATTTGATACACGGAGCCCTGTAGTAGTTAAAAAAGCAACACAGACAGGAAAAAGGGTGCAATGTTTTCATACCTTAATGCATACCACCTTTGCTAAGCATCTTTGATTTATAAACTTAACATCATTTCCCATCCTTTAGCCCACCAAACAGCATAGCATACAGATGGGTAGCGCTTGCAGGGTCTGTATTCTTCAATCTGCAGGAAAATGTCTCATACTTATTGGAATTCACACAAGACTGCGTCTCAGTCTCAGTAGCTGTTTCCTGTCACTGTTTTTGATGCCTGAACTGAAGAATTTTTACAAAATGGTCTAGCGTTCAGTATATGAATTTCTGCGATAAGACTTCCCTTGCAGGAAGTAATCTGAAAATCGATGTCAGATAGAAATCTTAGCTTTAAGAGTTAGGGAGATTGGTGCAGGGTTATAGAATAAGAGTGAAGTTTAGCTGCCAGTGGTTGGAAATGCTACAGTTACTATGAGTGCGAAATTCATAGGTGCGGACAGTTGTATCAGGTATCCCAGGAAGGGCTGCTGCTGGAAATCATCCCTGCAAAGCTGAGAAAGCCATTTGGATGAGGGAAATATTTTTGACTTTTTAACATAAATTTATAGTATAGGTTTTGTGGGGGTCATAAATTCATAAAGGTTCAATTATCATCAGTTTGATGAAACTATCAATCGTGAAATATTGTGAGGGTAGTATCTAATAGAATAAAAATATATCAAATGATGATACAAAGACGGTATATGAAGAAAAGTAAAAATCAATTAAATTATCACTATTACTGTATGATGTATTTCACATTGATGACCTTGATTCAGGACAAGAATCTTCAAACTAAATATAATACCTCCTATTAAGCATGAAGCTATGAGTGAAGTTTGAGCCCAGGTCACCAACCAAGAGGACACAACCAGAGTCCAATATCGGTAGCACAACTTTGAACTCTAGCATTTAAGTAATAGTAAAAGGAGCAGGCACAAACAGATACCATTAGGCTGGGAGTGGTGGCATACACCTGTAATCCCCATACTTGGGAGGCTGAGTGAGCAGGATAGCTGTGAGCTGAAGGCCAACCTGGGCTCTACAGTGAGTTCAAGGCAAGTCTTGACTACATAGTGAGACCCTGTGACAAAAAAATAGACTATTACTTTCAAATTTTAAAAATAAATGCATAATGAAAGAAGGAAAGTATAAACCCAAAATGCTCTTTGCCTTAGTTTTATTCTGTTTTTTTTTGTTGTTGTTGTTGTTTTTTTTTTTTTTTTTACTTTTTTGTTTTCAAAAATATTCATATACCAAACAGGATTTAGTAAGTATATATTATTTACATCTCAATATCTTCCTATTTTGGCTATATTATGAATATTATACTATATGCTTGCATTTTTCTGTTCTTTCTAAAGTAGAAGATTATATTAACCAGTGCATTTAGCTTTAGATAAATACATGTACTCAGTTCTTAGAATAATAACTAACATCAGCTTATAAATTTAAGTAATTGCTGGGCATGCTGGTGCACGCTTGTCTCAGCACTCTAGAAGCTGAGGCAGGGGGAGTGAGATCACTGCAAATCTGAGGCCAGCCTGGGTTACATAATGAGTGCAAGGCCTGAACTACCTAGTAAAACCCTGTCTCAAAACAAAACAAACAAACAAACAAAGAATAAATTTAAATAATAAATAAATAAATCATTTTACAATGTCTGCAAATTTTATGTTAAATATTTGGGTATAACAATTGTGTTTATAATGATATATTTTTATGAATAACCCCAAATTAATTCACAGGCTAGTTTATTTTCATTTTCTTTCTCTAAAGTGACAGACTTTTCTTGAAACTCCAAAAGTATTAAAACATATAGGCAAGGATGCAACTTCTCTGTCACACACTGTTTCCATACGTTCTTGCATATGTAATCCCTAACATAGAAAATTATTTAAATTCTCAGCAACATAAACTTATCCTTAAACACACAATAGGTTAGCTGGTGTTGGTGTATACCTGTAATCCAAACACTCTGAGAGGGAGACAGGAGTATTACAAATTCAATTCCACCTCAGGCAACTTAGCAACTTACGGAGAAAAACACAAAAAAGAAAACAATTGCTATGTAACTCAGTGCGGAGGCCTTGGGTTGAATGCCAAGCACTACATATAACCAATAGATTGCCAAAAAATGATATGTAATATGCTACTTCCAAATTATTGTGAATGATTGCACATGTAACTATTACTAGGAAAAGATGTTGGAAGACAGTCTGGTTCGCTCGCTATGTACATATCATTTTGTATACTTTGTCATGCAAGAGTCAAACTTTTACCTCAGCAAAATAACAAAGAATGTACGTTGTGGATTAGGGTGTTGTTAGAGTTAAGTTTTCCTGTGTCCAACAGAGAAAAATCAAAGGTCTCTAACATTTCATGTAAGAGTGGCCTTGTAAACGTTAGTAAAGGATGGTACAATTCCTACCATCCTAAAACAGTATCTAAGAATGCTCATAATGGCTGGTTGGAAACTCCATTTGATATGAATGTGTCAGGTGTAATTTATATCACAAAGAAAAAGATTTCCACGGAGTTTATTTAATAAATAAATAGATGCCTACATGACTTGCTAAGTAAGCATACAAATTTTAAGCAAATAACTGAAGAGTCAAATAATTTATAATTTGCTAGCTTGTAAACATCGCATATAGGTGTCATGATTTCTAGGAAAATTTTTTGAAAATAGTATTGATTTCACACTTTTGAACAGCTTTCAAAAAATTTAAGACTAATTTTAGGAGGAATATAGGCAAATACAAAAATTAGTCTTAATTTGCTGAAGCTTATATATATCTCTGCTGACTGATGTGAATAGTTTTAGTTTTTACAATGGGATGATAAATATGTGCCTCAAATCAAGCAAATGGGGAATAAGAGCTACACATATTTTTCTCTGCTTCTTGCCTACAAATGTGATGTTGGAACTGTTAAATGAGGGGAAATAAACTGTTCACCTTCTCCTTCCTATTGTACTTCATAATAATGCTAAAAACAGTCTTTGCTTCATAAAGTAACAGTCCTTCCTTCCTTCATCCTCTTTCCCTTCACTCTCCTGCCCTCCTTCCGTCCTTCCTTCCCTCCTTTTCCCAGACATGATACTGGAGTCAACACGATGTGTTAAGCATATTATGCTGAGAAAGCAGACATATTTTGTTATGTCTCATCTCTTGCAGGCTAAGCGAATACATTTATACCAGTTTTATCGGAAAGCACAAACACTGCTAAAACAAGAGATGCTCAAGATGCAAAAAATCACAGCATAGGAGCAATTTACCCTCACAGGGGAAAAATATAACGTTAACAGAAGATTTTAAAGAGTCTATCAGGTGAGGTTACAGGGTGGTGTGCAGCATGGTGCTAGAAAAATGAGAATTTTAAAAAGCAGTGTATGTGAAGGGCAAATATCAAAAGAAGGTGTCAGAGTTTAGAGCAAAATCCCTCTTTTTTTATCTTCTCATTTCATCCCTTTTTTGTGGCTCTCATTAAAAGACCTCAGATCCATAGTGGCTATCACACCTCCCATTTTTAATCTAACACCTATATACAAATAACAACAATAACTACGTAAAGTCTGCAAATATATTTTTAATACAGTTGGTTCTGCAATTTGGAAACACTTAATTGTAAAGGCAGATATGCATATTTTCAAATACATTCCTACAAACAAATTAGCGTTTATTATTATGTATACTTTGTAAATAATATAATTCTGGTATACAGTTATTTATTTATGTAAGCATTCATATTTTATAGTATGCATAATAGTTTACAACCACTTATTATTAAAGGAAGTATGGACTAGTGCTTTTCAGAGGCTCAACAAACACACTTGAATAATGTAGGAGGACTTAGGGATGCCTTAGAATTCCACAGAGCAGTCTTTTGACACATTCACTGTATTCCAGCAAGAAGTCAGTTATCAAATTTTCCACCAGCTCAGGATTTTTTTCAATTACTTAACACTGTGTAAAGATTCGCCACCACCTTTCTTTCCTTTTTAACATTTTATTAAACACATTGTGCCAGTTCCTTTTTCACCACAGAGCAAGTGGGCTTGGTTGTATTCACAGGAAGATCTGCATTCGACAGATTTGCTGATGGTGTCAGCAGTGGTCACAGGCATGACGGACAGCACCAAACCTTGAGGTGGCCCAGCCTCTGCTAATCAGTTGTTTGAAGCCACTCTGTGTGCCACAGGCATAAGCTTGTCTGACAATGACATCTTTACGATTCAGAATGACAGCTGTGTTGCAGCTGTTTGTGGAGAGAATGGAATGCACAAGGAGACCAGAAAGAGCCTTTTAAACAAGTGACAAGGATCTTACCCTTTCACGGATCTGGAGACACTGCAAAACTAACACAAGGTGGAAAGAAAAAGGTATAAATCAATATCTATTGGATGAACGTGGGAGTCAAACATATAATGGCAATAAATCATACCAGACTGAGAAAGACAGTGGCAGCCTATCAAGTACTTTTTAAAACAATTGAAGTTACATGTTCTTGTGATTAATGGAGCTTATGCATTTGCTTATAGAATTAACATAGATGTGTGGAGTTGTCAGAAGGTTATTAACATGTCTATGGATCTTACTGATACTGATGATAGGGCTTGTGGAAAAGACTTGTACTTGAACTCTTGTGGACTATATGAACATAAATAATATTTTGGGGTGCTAAGTACTTCATGATTTTGGGGACATGATAATAGGAGTTAAAGTCATATATATATATATATATGTGTGTGTGTGTGTATGGAAAGGTTATGGAAATGGAAAAATAGAGATAACATTCTAAGTAGAAGGATACTTCAATTGAAATAATGAATGAAATTATTTTCCATTCATTTTTTAACCACTATTTGCATGATCTGGAAATCCAAAGTACCAATTCTTAGGACTGCATGAAACCAATTAAATAAGTATTTATCACACCAGTGTTTTACACTATGAAGGATCTTCAATCTAATTTCAAAATATCCATCAAGAATAATATTTCTTAAAAGAGATATTTGATATTTTATATAATAACTATAATTGTATGAGTATATAATAGGATTTGTAAATATGCCCTTAATTATGTTGTAAGCTGTAGGGATCCTAAAAGCCAAATAGATTTTTGGATGTTGGGCATGGCATTTATATGTAAAGACATATATATTATTACACCCCATTGTCACATGTCATGATTATTCCAGGTCTGAGATATCCTCCACTTATCACCAAATTCAGTGAGAAATGTAGGTGGAGTCACAGCTTCATATCTGTTCTGTAGTAAAAAAAGTCCTGTATATAAGTGGAGGAATGCTATACCTATTTTATTTTTGTTGTTATTGTTTTGGTACTGGGAATCAGACTCAGGACCTTGCGCTTGCCAGGCAGGCACTTGTGCCAATGAGCTATATCCCCAGCCCTGCTATACCTATTTTAAAAGCTTCAGCTAACATATGATAGCAACAAAATAGAAAAACAATTCAGGTAATACAAACCACATAATATCAACTGCAACTTTTAGCTTTTACTTTAAATAAGTTTGAGTTTTAAAATGTTAGAATATATTTAGAATTTATTTAGAAATAGGTGAAACTACATAAATCATTCTAAGTATTGAAAAATTATTATCTTGACTTATTCTTTTAATTTTTTCCTCTACATAGGTAAGGTGGACTGTGGGGCTATGTCCGAATAGGAGAATGTTTTGTATTAACTGAATAAATATTAGATCTTAAAGAATAAATCAGACAAAAGCGTTCTCTTAAAATGCCACTTATTTACTTAATTTTGGAATTGAGTAAAAAGAAACCTAGCATATCAGAATGGTATGCTGAGAAAGACAGGTTCTGAGACCAAAACACGAAGAAATTCCTATTTAACAGATCAAGGATGGAGTCTAAATTTGAATTTTTTTAAAAGAATGTTTGAATTCAATGAGTTTTATGTGGGTCTAGACAGAATGCTTGAAGGCAGTATTTCAGGGGTGATCAGATTGTAGAGCTAATGTCACGCAGTCTGAGGAGCAGCACAGGTTTTTTATTTATTTTTAAATGGAAATGAAGAGAATAAAACAACTTGCATACAATAGAAAACGATAGTTTCAAATAGAAAAGAATAGAGGTATAAAGAAAGAGAATAGGTTAAAAAAGGTAAAATTATCGTTCTCCATGACATATACTATAGCAAAGTGTCATGATACTTAACTTTTTCTTATGTGTATTTGTTTTTAAGTGTTGTGGTTTTAAAATACTGTGTCTTAACAGTGGGTCCATCATTGTGGGTCAAAGTTCAAAGTTTGAAAGCCACTGCTAAAAAATATCTCACAATAACTGTTCACCATTTGTCACGGACGTTTCAGAAACACTTTGATTACATAAGCTGAACTAACAAATCCTTGGGGTAAAATCTCCTGCAGCTCCTTTTAAGAATTGAAGAAATGAAGATACACAAAGGTGATTTGCACCAAGTCCTTCAGCAAGTAAGGGGCTGGTGTTGGCTTCAAACCCCAATGGTTTCTGCTCTGAGCCACTAATCTAAGGTCTCTGACAAAGACTGCAGTGGGTCTAACATTGACAGTAGCCTCCTGACTTCCAGTGTAATATGATTCTGTTCTACTTCATCAGTCACCTCTGCTGTTGGGCTGAGTCCCAATCCTCGGTCAGAATTCACTGACCTGCGCTTTCTGCATCATTTGTCTAGACTGAATGAGGTTCAAAGTTCTACTCTTGGTATCTCCCCTAGGCGATTCAGAATCGGGTTTACATAAATTCATTTAGCACACTTAATCTCTTTACATTCACTTAACCTCCTCACTTGTAAAACTATTTGAACAGAAAATCATATTCAAGCAATGCCTATTTTATACAACTCATGTTGGGGAATACTAGCCTAGATCATGAATGATACCATACAGCATATGAATTTTGTAATGTTCTAATCAAGACACTTGAAATTTAATCACAGTAAGTCCTTTATTTTTTAAAAATTATATATATATATACATATATATATATATATATATATGGGTTTTTTTGGTATTTTTAAGACAGGGTCTCACTATGAAGTTAAAGCTGGCCTTGAGCTCACTTTGTAGCCCAGGCTGGTCTCGAACTTGCAACGATCCTCCTGCCTCAGCATCTGAGTGCTGGGTTATAGATGTGCATGACCACGCCTGGCTAGTCCTTAATTTTTAAAAAAGATACATATCAGAAAATTTTTAAAAAGGAAATGAGTATCTAATATCACAGTGTGTTTGTGTACCTGTATGTACTTTTTTTTCACACACATATTACTAAAGAGGTAAAAAATGTATATCTTAAAATTCCTGGTTGGCCAAGCCTGGTAGCACAGGCCTGCATTCTCAGAAAGTGGGAGGCAGAGGCAGGAGGTTTGCCATGATTTCAAGGTCAGCCTGGACTCTGTAACGAATTCAAGGCCAGCCAGAAGTATATACTGAGACCCAGTCTCAAAAAAAACCAAATAAATAAATGAATAAGCAAGCAAGCAAACAGGTAAACATCCCAGATTGTATCTTGTTTTTTAGACATAATCTTCAATAATATATTCTAACATATCTTTAAAAGTGAATATGCATTTTAAAAGCAGGATCTCAAGAACTTTCTTACTGAGACTAAGGTCTTAAAATTTTTGGCATCATTATCCATTAAAACTTTGGTCCCCTTGTTTGTTTTGTTTTATGGTACTTCCAGTGGGTATGATATGTTAATTTTTTATTTCTGCCAATATTATAAAAAATCCAATTAAAATGAAACTAATTTTTCTAGTTTTAACCCACTTGACACAAAGAAAGGCCCAAAGATAGAAATGCAATGGCATAATTACATAAACACTGCTCAGTAGCAAAGGATGATACATAAAGCTATGTTTTGGATGGCAGGCAACTGCAGCTTCTCCACTAGATTATGTATGAAAGTTTGAACTTCGTATACATAGGACATTTATTAATCTTGTCAGACTTCTCATCCAACTCTGTCCAGGGTGAACAGATCCCCCAAACTAGGTGCTCGCAGATGTATAAGAAAAGCAAGAATAAATCAAACCAAGAGAGCCAAAATCGTGTGATCAGGTGCTAGCAGCCTCTAGGACTGACTGACCCCTGATTACCATCCTCAGTAACCTTTTATTCAGACTCCACCAAGGAGGCAGCAGAGAAATCAGAGAATATCAACTGTTTTAGCAAGGACAATACAACTCAATTATAGGAATGCGACCTGACCAGTAAACCATCTTGTTATCTTCCATCACCAGTATCTCAACAAAGCATCTAGTATTGATCACCGAGCTTACAATGCTTATGCTAGCCTTCCTCCCAAACGCAACAATCATGGCTCGGTCAGGCCTCAGGCAATACACAAAATAGTAACTAAAGAATGTCCTTCTCCACAAATCTGACTTTTAAAAATGAAAAAAGTATGGCCAAAAGTTTATTATGTGAATGTAAAGTACTGACTATGTAGTACTATGTAGTACTGACTAAGTAGGTAGTTTCAGAGTGGCAACTGATATGAAAATGTAGCTGCTTAGACTCATAGGGTAATATGAGACTAGTAGAAAAATCATATATATGTGATTTCATTGTTATATTTTAATATATCAAAACTCACATCATATATTTATATTTTAAAAGTGATAGAAATGCCACAGCAAAGTTTTACTTTAGGATAAATTTATTTTGTAGCCATGAAAGATGAAAGGCTCTCGGTGCCCACGACTTGTATCCTCCTACATCATGCTACTCAGTGTCAGGCTGAGAAGGAACCCAAACAAACAAAACACAGGGAAAACAAAATGCAAGCAGGGCTTATTATGAATTGTAAAATAATGAAGCTCACACATCTTACGTATACTGCATACTTGAGGTTAGCTCAAGTATTGCTACACAGCTTTTCTAACAGTGTACTTTGGAGAAGAGGCTTACAGTTTTTCAAAATGATTTCACAGTCTAATACCCCCATTCTATTAGCATAATTTATTTCTACATTTTTGGTTTGTAAGCTAAGATGCTTTGAAATGTAGTCTTTGGTTGAATTATCCTAACTTTTGACTTAATGGATATTTATGACGTAACGTCTACCTAGAACAAATGGAAATTTTAAAATTTCAGCAAGTCTCTTGCTCTTTCTTGCAGTGTGTAAATATGTACATTTTTAAATAAGCTATTACAGTATTGTTGTTGTTGATGTTTCTTTCCAGCATGGTAGTTAGATTATTTACCCAGCCTTTGACTTAGTGCTATAGGTCTTTTAAAATTGAAATCATGGAGCATCTTAGCTCATCCTGAGAAGGAGAAAGCAAAGCATTTTGCTAAGTTTAATCTTTACACAAAATATATCTAGAAAACATTATAATGAGTAATTTCTTCAATAAGACAAATACTGATACAATAAGGAGAACCAAACTCCTGTGGTAAATATGGTTTGAGAAAAAGATAAACTGTAGTAGTGTACAGTATACTGCTATGCATCAATAAAAAAAGGAAACTTCTAATGCCAGGTACATGAATGAATCCCAGTGATACTATGCTACCTGGCCAAACCAAAAAACAGACACAAAAGATTTCTCTCCATATGATTTAATTTTTCTGATGTTCCATAGTTTGATAGTTCTGGTGGTCTTTTGAAGAAAAATTTCGCCATGAGAATTAAATAGGTAAGGTATTACGAGAGGTGAAAGAGGTGGACTTTAACTGCATTGGAAACAGAAGGTAGAAAAGTTCTAAGAGCTTGAAAAAATTTGAGGAAAAGTATTTGATGATTAGGTAAGAGGTTGGTACTGTGATTAGTTCACCTGAATTTGTTAATAATACCTTTATCACAGTTAAGCTCTTGCTCTATCATGAAGATTTGGCAAGAGAGAAGGACACTATATTTCATAGGTACATTTCAGAGACATTGTTTCTAGGTCCCAAAGAGAAATGACTCTGGAGTATAATACTGTCAAAAAAAACCAAACCAACAAACAAAAAAAAAACCTTTCTTTGATTGTTTGATCAATCTTACATTCTTATGTCTGGTGGACTGAGCAACTTCACTGAAGATAACAATATGTAATGTAGCAACGACTGTTAATTCCTATCATTTTGTTTGGAGGTCATGTATTGTTTTTGTTGTTTTTGTGTTGTTTTGATTTTGTCTTCATTGTTGTTTTGCTAGTTTTTTTAATTTTTAAAATAGAAAATTTAAAAAATATGTAGATGAGACAATGAAGAAGAGAGTTTATAACTACATGCTTTGTAGATTAAATGACAAAAAGAAAGAAAGAAACAAAGAAAGAAAGAAAAAAGAAAGGAAAGGAAAGGAAGAAAGAAAAGAATGAAAGGCTTGTGTCAAGTTTCAGAATGCTTTGTCAAGCTGAACAGCAGAATGTTAATTGTGCCTTAGTCAGGCTCTGTGACTGTGTATGTTTGTCACAACTCACAGAGCTCTACTTTTAAAGGGGTGAATTTTACTGTATGCAAATCTTATTCAATAAGCCTGTCTTTAGAAAAAGGCAGATGGGGAAAATGTCATCATTGACGTAGAATGAAAGCAGTATGATCAGGATGCGGTGGAGAAAGGAAAAGTGAGATTATAACCTTACCAGAAACAAGTTCTTTTTTCTTCCATGCATGGAACACCTAACATCTTTCATTAGTGTCAAAATAATTCATAAGTCTAAT
This sequence comes from Chinchilla lanigera, assembly GCF_000276665.1. Classification (NCBI taxonomy): domain Eukaryota; kingdom Metazoa; phylum Chordata; class Mammalia; order Rodentia; family Chinchillidae; genus Chinchilla; species Chinchilla lanigera. Next base: position 39,015,591 of record NW_004955404.1, read on the forward strand.
TATTCTGATATCAGAGCTCTGCTGAGAAATACAAATACAAGCCATAGCTGCTTTAGATAACAAGATGTTTCCTTGCATAACTTTCTGTTTACTAAATTGTTAAGGAAAGAGAAATTGTTGCCCGGAAGAAAATACCTGATTAAAATAAAAAAAGAAAAAACAGATACATCTCCCTGCTGTCCTCGACCTCCCTGCACCCACTGCTTCACGTGAGCAACTGTCCTACTTTATTTTGTTCTGCTTTGGTTTGGTTTGAAGTTTCCACCCACAACTGATGTAGACAGGTAAAAAGCATATCTCACCAGCAAGAGTGAAATTTGCGTTTTGGGATGTGCTTCTTTCTCAGGATACAATAGTACAGAGGCAGAAAGAGAAAAGAGTCAACACCTATCTGAATATTTAATTCAGGATCTTCTCTTGTAGGGGCTATGAGACAGCAAAGGCTTCAACTCAGAGGAAGTGACTGGGGCTTGGGGTGCAGGTAACTAAGATGTCCAGGGAACAACATGTTCTATAGGTCTCATCAACAGGATTCAAAGTCTCTCATCCCTTCCTCTGTCACTTCACTGAAAATACAGAGGGCTCATTTATTAGCACCCATGGCTTAAAAACCACAGAATCAATCAATCAATTCTATATTTACCCTGTGGGGCTTCCTCGTGACCTTTGAGAAATGTGACAGCTAGCTCAAAGGATGTAACAGGCAGCAGTTTCATGACAAACCAAAACAATTATGTTCTGCTGCATGATGCAGAGGAATAAAATGAAGACAGCTAGATATATGATTAGTGTAAATGAATCTGATAACTCTCCTAACTGCTTTGTGCAGCCTGGGCCTGGGATCAGAAGTACTCAGCCTCCACAGTAATCAGGACTTTCTCAATAAACCTAACCCTGTTATCTACAGTTCTTACCACATTTATTTTCAGTGTGATAGTACATTATAGCTACCTACTAGATTATGGCCGGTTGATAAGCGTACTGTAAGCTTTATATCTCCGCCCGCACAGACAGGAGGAAAGCAATCAGAAGCGTAAGTTTCCTAACCTGGATATATTTTCCTGAAACTCGAAGACGATGACGCAGTTCAGTACTGAGCTCGTGATTCTCACTGTGGCAAAACTTTTCATGTCATTTTTATTTTTAGTTCTGTGGCTCAATTATAGAAAATTATTGTAGGAAAATCACAGCTTTCATAAGAAGGATCCTTGAATGGTTCTAAGAGGTTCTGAATGTTGGGAAAATTTGCAAACACTGCGCAATGCATTTATTGGTCAGGAAAGACAGATTAAAATTTGTTTATTAAAAGAATGAAGGAAAATTGCAAGGTAGTAGCAGTCTATCTTTCCCCCTCTTGCTTTCTCTTCCTAGTCCCTGCCTTCTGTCCCCTTTGCCTTGCCTGCTATTAAAAAACTCCTACTCTTCTCAGGCCTACCTTTTGCTTCAGCAACCTCCTCTCTGTAATTCAGCTGCCCATTTTCTGAGTGTAGCAAAGTGAGGGTAGGCAAAAATACAGGTGAGGAAACTGACAGTTGTGAGTAGCTCGTCCCCCACAGTGCTTTCACGGAGATGTGAGTGGATCAAGCGAATTACAGTAACATCCAAGTTTGCTAGCTGAGTTCAGGGAAGCCATGCTTCCATGATTTATGTAGTAGAGTGACTTCTCAAACACCACAAAGTATGAAGCTGAAAGTTCAGAACGTTTTTTATAACTTAATGAATCATTCTAATTATTACTCATATAAGCATCCCTTAATTTAAAAGTGGTATTATGGCTTTTATATCTGCAAAAATTGAGTTTTTGGATGTTTTTGTTATAAAGGAAAACAAAATTCACATTCTACAGTTAACTTGATAGTTTTAGCAATATGGGCATGCTTCTACTTCTCAGTCAGTGCCTAATTATTTACAGCACTAGGGATGCTATGGAATAAAGATATGACTGGAAGACCATATATATATATATATATACATTCACAATTCTCACATGATAGCCACTTATGATTATATATCAGTAATGAATGCATTGGTGCAATTATAGCTAGTGCTTCAGTATATTAATAGCAGGCATTAATATTTTAATGAATCATTTTTATTATGAATGCACTTTATTTATGAGGGCACACTATACTTGCAAATCTATACATTCATTGTTTGCATGTTTTAGAATGTCTTTTCTAGCATTCCTCTATTACATAAATATTCTCATGCTTTCTTTTCCAGTAATGTTTGCTAAAAAAATATCTGCTGGAGAAAATAGAACCTAGCATTTATTTTTCCAGGGCAGAAGGCTCTTCTCCATTTTTAATGCATGAACAGGCGTTTTGGTTCATTAAGCTCAGTGGCACTAATAGTAAACTAAAGAGGAATGAAAGGAAGAGGTCTGAAATACCATCATCCCACTAATGATACTGAAGCTGCTGGGTTTTATTGGGAGACTGCCCAGACATCCGCTAATAGAAAGCATGGTCTGGGATGTGAACTCGGAGTTGGAGTGCCACAATTGCAAATCTGGGGAAAAGTACTGTTAGAGGAATGTCTGGAGTAATGTAAGAAATTACCCAGAATTATGGTTTGTGTGTGTGTGTGTGTGTGTGTGTTACTTTATTTGTTGGTAAGTGACATAAAGAGGAAGAGAAAAAACAGAATAGAAATAGGATAGAAGAAATAGTGGACATGGGGAACATTCAGTTACCCCAAAACTGTGGTGAGTGAGGTACCACAAGGATATGTGTACCTCAGAATGCATGAATTGGAGCGTAACCAGATAGCTCAGGGTTAGTTTTGTATTTAAAGCATTTAGCTCTCAATTGTTAATCATTTCTGACAAGTGTGCATTTTCTTAAGAAGGGACTAGAATACATCATTCTTCAGATCCCAATGTACTTCCTTATCAGTGCTACTTTGGTATTTGCTAGCACTTTGTTACGATAATTAGCTTTATTACTGTCTTTATAACTGCATGTTTGTGTTCCCAGTTTACTTCTGCACATGAAGGAGCACACAGAAATGTGCCCTTTGAAACTGCAGGGAAGAAAACAGATTCTCTGTTCAAATTGGGCTTCTGCCCAGTTCGAACAGAGAATCACTCAGCCAGGGATGGCAGCTTTCGTGGCCTCTGGCTAACACAAACTCCTCAGTGGCCTTTCAGAGCCACTTAGAATCAAGTTCCAGCAGGCTCAGAGGAAGCTGCAGCTGCTGATACCGAAGAACACCTATGTGGCCCTGGAAGCTCACTGGACCCTTTCAGATTCTAATTGTTAGTGTCTTGTGAGAAGACTGGAGGTAGGTAGAGGGAGTTGCTCTTCTTACCCATTTTTTTGTGTGTGTATGTGTGGTTTTTTTTTTTTTTTTTTTTTTTTGCCTCTTCTCTTAACCTCAGGATGAGATGAAACTTCTGGAAATTATTCAGGTATGCTCTGAAAACCACAGAGCAGGAACTGCAATCACTGATATCTTTGCCCTTTAAAAAAACACGAAGCTACACACAGAAATCTTTTTCATAAGTGTAATGGTCCAACAAAGGCAAATGAACCCACAGAACAGAAACAGTGAGAAGGTCAGCTTGATAACTGTCCCTGAATTCATGCTCACCATTTAAACGTAGCTAAAGAATTGATCCCTGGCGAAAGCTTTTTGTGCTGAGGGAGTTTGCTAAGGAGAAAATAAAACCCTATTTTCTTTTACTATACCAAGAAGATTCCGTAGGGACAGGACATAGAACATATGGAAGAAGTGGGGAAAAAATCCAGTAGAGATCTCCTTAAATAGAAATAAGTTTTAGATAAAGCAAAGAACTTTATGAGAATGAAATAGAAGCTATTTCTGTTCACAGCCCAGCACAAATCTCCATTTACTACCATTCTTATTATAATTCCTTCAGTTTATTTCAATTTTTATTTCTATACATTTCAAAGTAAACATAGAGGACAAATTAAGTATTCTTTCCAAGTAGGAGGCTAAAAGTTCTTTCTAAAACTAAAAGCATCTTGCAGTTCTGTAAAGTCACCTAATGAATTGCAATATTAGCTCATCTGGTAGTGAATAATCGTCCTTCCCCTTTCTGAATAGTCTGTAGTCCAATCAATGATAAGCTCAAGAAGCTCTTGTTTCTCAAAAGACACATAACAACAAAAAATTTGAAATTTAATGTAACCACTATTTTGAAAATAATAAATTAATAGGCGTTTTTGCTCTATCTATTACATCATATGACTCAGAGTAGCCCAGTTAATTATGCACATTCTTTTAACATTCCATTTAACATGTACAAGGGAATGCATTATTTATCTGCTATATACATGCATGTTCCTGGGCACTCTGGTGGTGCGTAGGTGTTGAGAGTTTAGAGTGGAGTTTTAGAGTGGAGACAGATTATCTGCACACATCTGTATTAAAACCTAGTTTGATTCATATGCTGTAAGGCACATAGAGTGCAGCAACAGTGGAAGATAAAATTGACTCATGCTGATCTAGCCAAGCATGACTCATGGAAGAGGAGATTTTGGCAAAGCACCAGAGAATAATAGAAGAACTACCAGGGAAATAGAGAGCTCACCCTCAAAAAGTAGTGTGGGAATTGTACTGTCTAGGGAAAATGGAGGTGGGTCAGAGGCAGAGCACAAGGACTTTTGCAATACACAATGTGTATGAGTCATGAGGAGAGAAATTTTATCAATGATATTACTGTATAAATTGCAAGCTAGAAACAATGTTCTGCTTTTTTGAGATAGGCAGCAACAGGGCACAGGAATACAAATGTTTTAAAATATTTTTAAGAGAAACAGCTTGAAAATTTCCCTTTTACTTGTTGCTGGTATTGCACAGAATTTATAAATAATTTTTCTCTTTCATGATGTGATATGCTAGGAGATAGGAAAGAAGAGAAAATAGAAAGGATAAACATTGTATCAGTTACATTGATATGACACATCTCTTTTATCCTCTTTTCCCCTTCTACAAAAGTTTCCCCTTCTATTTTTTTATTTTTAGAAGTTATTGATTAACATACGTTAGCTAGAAATGCTAGTAGGGTTCAATTTGATATTTCAACACATACATATAGCATACACTAGTCAAATTCACCTTCTGTTTTTCCAACCTCCACCACCTCCTTTCCTATCCACAAGTAATCACTATTCTACATTTAGGGCAACATTTTTTAAAAAAAAACTTCAAAATAGGAGAGGTAACATGAGATATTTGACTTCCCGTCTGATTTATTTCACTTAACAGAATGTCCTGGAGTTCCATTCATTTTGTGGCCAATTAGAGGATTTCATTCTTTGTTTTGGCCAAATAATATTTTCTTCTGCCTCTATAGCATATTTTCCTTATGCATTCATCCTTTGATGGTCACTTAGGTTGCTTACATATCTTAGCTCTTGTGAATAGCCCACAATAAATATGAACGTTCAGGAATTGCTTTGGTATGCTGGTTTCATGTTTTTTGGATCTATATCCAGAAATGAACACCCTTTTACTTTAAACACCTAAAGACATTGCAAACTTGATCACTTATACAAATACATTTACTTGACTTATGGTCACTTTAATATCAATATGATGTCATGAATAAAAATATAATGAAGAAAATTTAGTCTATCTTTGCCATCTTTTTTCATGTGTGTGTGTGTGTGTGTGTGTGTGTGTGTGTGTGTGTTTGTTTGTTTTACCTTGGTCCTCAAAATTAACATAATACCACTAGGCTACTCTTCCAAAACAAAGCCACAGGTATCACCTTAATTCACAGGAGCTTTCAATATTCCAAGCACTTTGGGTCACCTGGTCTGTACAGAATGATATTCTCACACAAGCTAAGAATCAAAGACAAGAGTAAAATAAGTGACAATGATGACATACTGTATTATACGAGGAAACACAAAATAATAAGCTTAGGAGGTGGCATTTAAGGTTTGTACAATGGTGATTCCAAATTCAGTACTTGGGTGTGTAAGGGTAAGGACCCTTAAATCAGAGCAGCAGATTGGGAAGGAAAAAGTTAGGGTACATGCATGAAGTTGTACACAGGAGGAACTGTGCCTCTGAAAAGGCAGAAACAAGTTCTCCCAAAGAGGTTGTGTTCTGGGAAAAACAACAGCAGCAAAACAACTCCCCACAAATAGTCCAGTATACTAAAGTTAAAATACTAAAACCTCTGAGTTGCTTTTTAGCAGGACTTCCTTACTTCTGTAATAATCTTATGTATTTCAGTACTCCCCTATAAGATGAAGTACTAATTATGCATATCACCAGATATTAGGTGTTCATAGAAAATGCACAAGAACTAAGTCGGATATTCCATGGAACATACTTAGGAAAAGCTGAATTCTAATATACTGTCAACAAATGTTGTATGCTCCCTGCTACAGAAAGGGTGTCGAGATATTCAAAATGTATTGGATATTGACAGTAGGATGTTTAAAACAAAGACACACACAACACAAACACAAACATGCACGCATTAGTACTAAGTATATATTTGATCCTATATCTACCACACCATAAACAGAATAAGAAGGTGACCTAAAGCACAGCCTAAACCATTACATAACTTACAGTTGTGCTCGAGTTTTATGAAATAGTTAAGTGATTATTTCCACTGTTGGAAATGACGGAACACTCATGGAAGAGGTGGCGTTTGATCAGAGCCTTAGAGAAGATGTAGATCTATACAAAGGGCTTTTCAGGAAGAGGGAACAGCATGGATCAAAGTCCGTCTGGGGCTGTAGGGGATGATAGGGAGACCTGGCTAAAATGAAAGCATGTTGTGTGTGTGCCAAAAACTGAAGATGAGAAAAAACGAGAAAGGGTTTAATATCACCTCGATGCTAAACGACACTAAATGTCAGCATAAGACATTTGAAAGTCATTCTCTAGACAGTTTGAAGTTGTAAGCCTGTGAACTCTAACACTGTACCAAGAAGGAAGCAACTTTAGGACTTCACAATGTCCACATTAATTTTATCTAAGATTATAAGGGCAAAGTGCTATGTATGTCTGTATTTTGTTAGTGACAATTTTTATCTATCTATCTATCTGTCTATCTATCTATCATCTAATATGTACTATCTTAATACATATGTCCTTATATATCCATTTATATCCTTATATATACATGCATATATATATACATATATATTTCCAGTTTTCTCATAAGGACACTTCTTTCTCATTAGTTTGTGTCATGATAAGAGTATATTGCAATATCTTATATTTAAACCAATGAACAGATTGCCTTGTGGATCGGCTTTTTGAACATGCTTCGATGGCTTACAAAACTAAAAATGTATTCATCAAATACTAGCCCAACTGGAGGAAGAATACCTTCATATATGGCATTTTGAGGGCAACTTTATGCTACATACTATGAAATTAAAGCATAAACCCAATAGTTCTCAGTGCATCAGATAAGCGCAGATTGCCCATCTTCAATAAATGAAATGGAAACAGACCCCGATCTTGATGAATGGGAAAAATCTGGGAAGAGAGAGAGAAAACATGAACAGCACTGTGACATGTAGTGCTGCTGCCTCATTCGCCTGGCATTTGAGAGCAACAGGCGCATTCTGACACACTGTGACAGATTGTGGAGTGGAAGTGCATTCAGGAAATATAAGGCACACTATGACAACGAGCAGTTTCAGTTTAGAGAAGAGTAAAATATTTTTAGATTTTTTAAAATGTTAACCAGAGTTTCTCAGTGGTACTTGAGATAAATGTTACTTTCATAAATGGTTATGTTGCCACCAAGAGAATTTCTGAGGAATCAATATTCGATGCAGACATACAGAAAGAAAACTACTTGTTTTTTAACTTGGTGACTTGGCTTTCTATCCAAAATAGCTTATATGCAGCAAGTTACGATTTAGACAAGTATACATTTGCTTTTATGAGTGGATCATCTTACATACTGTTTTAAAAGTTAATACATAAAATACAAGGACTGCTGAATGAAGAGTAGGCCATGTATTTTTAAAAGCATTATCTTAGATAAGCCCACAAAGCTGTCCCTCTTTACCTTCCTGTAACAATAGAGTGCTTCCTGTCCTATATTCTTTCATATACATATATATCATTTTTATCCCACTTCTATAAATTCAAGAATTATACCAGTGGGGTATTTATACAAGACATTGAGAAATAATGCTGGAATTTTAGGAGGAGAATGTAGGGAGAATAGATAGATAGATAGATAGATAGATAGATAGATAGATAGACAGATATGTATAGATAGATGTAGATTAGACCTAGATAGATATACACATAGATATAAATAGTATTTTCCCAAGCCTGAATAGAAATATTTTCAGATATTTATCGGTGCTGTGTTTTTGGAAAACCTTTTCATATAGCATACTTCAAAATCACATATTGTTATTTGTCCTCTATCATATAAAACCATGTCCTATATCACAAATCAAATTGGAAACTATGATACTCAACCAATAGTTCAGTTAACAGTGTTTAATAAATATTACTTCCGTGAAATTCTAATTACTACTAGTTACCAATCTATCATTGTCAGGTATACCTGAAACATTTTAAAGGAATTGCTCAGTTTAAAACTCAACGTTAGACTTGTCCAGCGTTTACAGAGTAGCCTGCTGAGATATAGAAAGGTACAGTTTGTTCCAGGTTTCATGACATGATCAGCTTTAAATTGTAACCGCAGAAACTACAATTTCAGCCTCACAACATACTCACTGTCATCACAAGTGCATAAACCATAAACTATTCATTTATTTGATTAATTTATTGAATTATTATGATACTTTAAAAATAAAAACCAAGTATGCCCACTGTCCCTAATGCATATACATATATATATAAATACTTTGTGACTTAATTTTTCTCATGTTGTACATAAATATCCTTTTTGTCTTGTATAAACCGAAAAGGTGATTAGAACTTGAGACAATGAAATTATCCTTATCTGTACCAGGAAATAATAAAATACATGAAGTGCAATGCACCTGGTGAAAGATACGAACTGGATGAAGTTAGATTTTTTCCTTTAAATAAAGTCACAACCCAGTGGAGCAATAGAATTATTTGTTTTCCTATTATTTATCTGTAGCACAATGAAGTTCCCACATCTTTTTGCTTATAATTGCCAGTTTTCAATTACCGAGAGGACACCAACCCATATGAAAGGCACTTGTTTTATCCTCCATCAATTCTTCTCTATTTTGGAGTTGTTGCTGTCACAAGTGATGATGTCTGATGTTTGAACTTCATAGAATGATTGTACCCAGGGGCTTTATAGGCAGCTGTGTTCGATGTCTTGTGGACATTAAAAGTAATGCTCCTGCTATAGCATCCTAACAAACTACTAGTGCTATAGTAAGTACTATGAATTCAACCAGGGTTCTATCATTATTCTTCTTACTTTGATTTATTCTTCAGTACTTCAAATAGCACAAAGCAGCCAACCTCTTGTTTGTTCTATTCACTACAGTCATGCATTGAGTTGAGTGCTTTGCAGCTATTTTTCCTTTCATAACAACATCTCCCTTTCTATCTTATATCCTGGAGCATTTGGGGGGTTTGCTCATATTCCTTCTGTTTGTCTTCTGGTTCCAGGATTTGTTTGCATTCATTTGTAGTAAATGTGTTTTGTTTTTCTTCTCAAGCCAAGCCACTTAAATTATCTGAATGTGTCAGTAAGTTCTAGAAGATGTCTTATTTCATTGCCAGCTCTGCTTAATTTTATAGTATTAGGAGTTGTACAATCTATTGTAAAAGTAATTTGAATAATTTTTAATTCAATTAGCTTTTCATGTGTTGTCTCGTAAATGTGTTTTCGAGATTTCCTTTCATGTTTTCTTGCTCTCTCTCGGTCTAGGCAAAATAAGAGCCATCATTCATCAGGGATCTTTTAGTTGAGATTATTTTGAAAATGAGCAAGGTGGAAAATGGGCTTCATATTCATACTACTGGCTCGTAATTAATCTTAAATTGCAATGTGATATTTGGAAGTGCATTAGCTTGTTTTCCAAAGTTGCTGTGGTGCCATCCGCAGGGATGTGTGTGTGTGTGCATCTGTCACAAGGAGGGGGCTGGGCAATGCAAACCGATAGCCCACCGCTGGGGACTACAAGGAAACCAAACGTGTTCTTAGCTGAGCTCCGTCCTTTCTAGGTGCATTGTTTCTTAGCCATCCATTTTCAGACAAGAATACACTTCACTGTGGAGGTGGATCTATGACTATGGCCAAAGCAATTATGTACCAGCTGTAAAACTGGTTTAAAATGTATACTGGATTATTTCTCTGCCACCCTAGAGAATTGAGAGAATACCTCCATGTAGTTTGAAAAGTGTGAGCTACTAAAAAGGACAAAATTCAAAATAGGAAAAACAGGATTAACAATTGTGAAAATACACACATATATATACACATATATTCATGTGGCTTAGAATCAACTACTGTTCACTATACTTTAAAATTATCTCACAGTACATCTTCTGAGTGTCTGTTTTCCTGAATGACTGTGTTCCACAAAGGAGAAGCTGAGCTTTCAGGAACAGTTCCACTGTTTCTATAGCAATGCCACCTCCTTGTTAAGCTCAGTGACAGTGCTTAACAGTCTCAGATCATGCGTCCCCATTCGTGCACTCCTGATTATCTTCTGTGGATGCAATATCCTGTCCAATTGGAAGTGGACATTCACTAATAAAACAGAAAAGCACTGAAGCAGTCCTTCCTGTGCTGTTGCTTGTCTTGTGTTCTGATCTTCAGCTAATGTTCTCTGCTTTGTTACTCTCCAAACCCATCAAAATTTCTCTTTAATTTCAAATTCCCAATCAAATATCTTCTTATCAAATATCTTTGTTCATGAATAGATTTTTCTTCACTTCTCTTTTCAAGTCCTAGTATGAACATTTTGTCAACTATTCCTCATGGCACATTTCAGTCCATAGATGCTAAAAGTTAGTTGTTAATATTTCCCTCCCAGCCTTGTACCTAACATCACATGCTTGAAGACGAACTAAGGTTTTGCAGGCCCAAATAGGAAAAGGTTTTCATCTTGTTTTCAAATCAGCATCACTTCTTTTACATTTAGCCTTTTCAAAATCTGATTGTCCTTAATCACCTCATTCGCACTCTCTGCATCTTCTTCTTACCCCTTTCGAACGCAATCATTCTTGGACCATTCACTATCTGTGCAGATATTTCTGAAGGTTTTGAAAGTCTTTTAGGTTGAAGACTGATGTCAAATGCTGAGAAAGGAAAAGAGAGCATTGAATTAAAAGTTTTGTCTTCTCCAGTGTTTGATCTGTGTCTAGCAAGTTGGAAGTTTATTTTAAGCATTCGTTAAGGTGAAAGGTCTGTGGGAGTCACTGCAATATGGAGTGTGTGCTGTTCCTTACTGCGTTCAGAAGAATACAGTGCCAGACAAGGTATTTTAATCCATGGGAGCCACTCACCACAAAAGGAAGAAAGATGTAAACTCTAAGAAGTTGAGAATAATTTTTCTTCTATGAACATCAGACATCATGTACTTGAAAGGTGCCGTCCAATGAAGATGTGTCTCTCTACGTTGTTGGTTTAAACGTAAAACTAACTGTGAGATGCCTAGAGGGAGGAATTGGAATAAAAGTGATTTGATTGCTCTCACAAACCTCCGAACCTTGGAATGGGAAGAAATACACCATTTTTTCCCAGAAGAAGCCTTTAAAAGTCTATTAACTGAAACGGGTGACTCCAAGGCTTAGGTAAACTGATATTCTTTAGTTTGTTTTTTTTTTTTTTTTTTTTCCCATTTCTGACAAAGAATTTTTTCTGAATATGAAGCACTTTGGCAAGTTTGAGAGGTTTAGGCATAAAAGAAAATCTTACAGGACAGTACAATCTAACTTCACTCATTTTTATGTTTATCTAAAAATCATGCTTCTTATTAATTCTATTATTAGGAAATTACATATATATATAGTTTCAGCTCCTCAATTGAATAAGTGAGGCAGATTTCATTTTCATATATTCACTATAAATGTAATGTGATATTCATTATTACAGTGTGGAAGAAAGTCTTGAGATTCATTATCTAGTGTTTTGATGAATTTCAGGACAGTATTACATACGTATGTAATTCCTCACAAAACTAGGATTGGAAGT
>NW_004955404.1:39028593-39305137 GCF_000276665.1 Chinchilla lanigera
GCTTTTTGCCGCTGAGCTAAATCCCCAGCCCCTCTGTATCACTTTGAATGCTCTTACTTTGATTTGTTTATGTTTGTGATACTGGTATGCTGCTACTGTTCTATTTCTTTGTTCGTTTCTCATTTACTACTCTCTTTGAAATAAAAAAAAATGTTACCATATTACTGAAATAATGTTGATGAAACAATCACATTTTATTTATAGTCTTGTTTTGAATACTTATGTTTAAAGCATTGTGATATTTAGTCCCTTATTTCTACTTATACTAAAAATAATTTGTCATAGTACCTTTAATCATCATTCACTTAAAATTTGATTTTCTGTAGTAATCATTACTATAGAGCAGATACAGAACTCAAATAATAGAAAACTGTCATTTCTCAGAATTTATTCCTCTAAAAGTTAAGTTTTATTATTGTCTTCACTGACCTAGTAATGAGGAAAGCACCATATTTTAATTTAGAGTCAAGAGATTTATAAAAATTGATTATTATGATTTTTTTCACACTTACTCCTAAGACAAGTTTATCTTTTTATGCATATTTCCATTTTAAAGAGCAGTAATTGAATATCTGATCATAGCTGTGTTCTGGCCTGTACTTAATTATTTTTATACTGTGAAAGACAGAAGCATAAAAAATGTTTTTCCTCTTACTCTCTGATTCTTGATTCATAGCATTTGTATTCACTTTAATTCGCAGTTCAGTCCAATCGGTTTTGGTTCCTGATTAGAGTAAGTTCTGACAATATTTTAGTAAATGATTTTTATCAGCTACTGAGCACTACTGTAACTATGCTAGCCACTTATCAATTTATTATCATTTGTGTGATGGCAGGACAGAAAAACAGAGTTTAAAATGCAGAACTTCAGTGCTTTATGAGTTGTTTTGTTGGTTAGCAATTTCTAATTTTAAAATCCAAGTTCAACTTTTTATAGCAACTAGTAATATTAGAATTGGCTGTTTCTCAAGAAAATGGTAGAACTTTAGGGGCTGGCATGCTGCCTGACACATAACATCTGTTTACAGTACAATATTTATGGAGAATGAAAGTACATATTTTGGGTCCCCCATGCTATTACATTAATTATGTTATCTTATGAATTCCAGTATAAACAGATAATGAAGAAACAGTTGACACCTTGGCATTTATAAAGGGCTTCAAATTCAGCTATCAGTAAAATAGGGATTCTACTTTTTACAAGCTAAGAAAAACCATGATATTATATGGGAAAGACAGGGTAAAGCATGATTCTTGTGATACGTGGGAACTTCCCCCTAGTTAACATTTAAAAATACATAGTGCTGTTCTCAGCACTGAAATAGATGCTGAAATGGAAACTGCCCAAACTCTGTTACATAAAAAAGAAGGAACTGCTTAAAACAACCTTCTACCCTGTGATCTATGTGATTTCTGAACCCAGTATCGTGTGTGCTCGGTGAGAACACACATGTGTTGCTTCCCCAGCAGTAAGAAGCACAGTCTCCTACCAAAATGCTTCAGAAGACAAACAAAACAGGCCTGACTGCTGTGGAGAATTTGTTAGAAAATGCATGTGGATCTATTTCTAATATGAAATTAATTTTCACACTCACATAGAGTTCTATAACCAGACTTTTACACAGTGGGCTGTGATATTGTAATCCCTCACTCATGTGCCATGTGTTTGAATTATGGCACTTGAATTATCAAAGTCATCGTGCTGTTTGAATGCCTCTGGCATTGTACTTGAAAAAATATATATAATCGAGTTGAGTTCCTTTTGGGAAGATGTTGATACTGTCCTTGTAGGTGGCAAAATAGATGTTAGTTAGTGGCTTGGAGCTAATTTGTTTTACGTTCTGTATCTATAAAGCAACTGATATTACAATTCTGATAAATACCCTCTCTCTGTCTCTCTTGCTTTCTCCGTCTGTCTCTGTCTCTGTCTCTCATGCACATGTGCAAGTCCACAACACACATAAATGGATGTGGATGTTTTCCACATATAATTGGTCACATACCTCCTTAATTTAATGAGCTCTGAAGTTTGAAATATTTTAACAGTTTTATAGATTGACACTTAGGGCGCCCTCAAACCTAGTTAATGGAGCCTTACTTATTATGTCACCCTACCTGCTCTATTAAAAATATTCCCTAGTTATTTTCACTTCCTTATTTCTCATGCTAATTATTCATAATAGCTCATATAATTCTTTATATTATAATTATTACCGCATGATAGCTATGTAAAGTGAAGGGAAATATATATGGAACACAGTGCTGCTCCCGTTATGTCTTATTTTTATTACTCACTATAGTAAACATCTACAAAGTCTATTTGTTCTATCTGTATGCAATGTGAATTAAAATCAAAGAAGTATTTGACAGAACCAGGATAAAGAAAATCTCTATATTATTAGAGTAATAAAGACAAAAAGACTTTTATAAATGGTGTTCAGCATGAATTAATGCTAAGGACAAATATAAATAGAAAATTCATTTGACCTAGATTTTCAGTGAAATAATAAGATTTGGAAGGTTAAAATTATTATAATCTATTGTAATCCATCAAGCCTATATTGCTATTGGAAATGATAATATTCTTTTACACTGGATTATGAAATGTTCAGGCTCAGTATTAGGAAATTTAATTGTATGGCTATCCACATGTGTGACTTTCCATGTTGAAAGTTTCTGTATTCAATTCTGGGCACCAGAGTTTTAAGGATGTGTAGTTAGTTAGAGTGCATGTCAAAGACTGGAACTTGGCAGAAACAACCTGGACACCATTTCCTGTGGCAACCAGGAGTATTATGTCAAGAAAACCAGAAGCCTTGGGAATCTGGGAGTGGGAGTTGGAGAAATGCTATGTTTGTTCTATATATCTTCAAATATTAAAAAGATTACTTTGAGGAACTGGAGCGAGCAAACCTACAACTTTCAATAGAGCTTGTGTGTAAAGATTAGGAGAAAAACGTGACACATTAAAGAAATAATCCCTAGATAAGGGAGACCTGTCCTTCAATGGAACAGCTGGACTGATAAGTAAGGAGATTCTTTTTCTTAGAAAACCATTTCTTATATTAAATTATAAATTTTACTATTTGCCATTCACTATTTTTTCATTTTAAAGATTTAGATTTTATATTGAAAATGTAGAATGAAATAATAAAAGGAAAAATACTTGATGTATATTTAAAATACATAAGTGGCAGCATTTCTGTCATAGTTTAATCATTCTTTTTTAACATTTATAGATATTACAATGACGTTTTAGTAGGCAATTATAAAATAAAATGACATTGAGTAGATTGCCTTATCAATATTGTTTTGTTTTTAAAAAAACAGTTCTAATCTGACACAAGCTTGGTTTACTTTTATCTCTTTTTCTTAACTTGTCAAGGCAATGTTTCCCAGAAATATTGGGGAAATGATTTATACTATTAAAGATTGCTTTAAAATTTCACTATGTGCATGTTAAGCAGTTAGATATTAGGTGTCAGAACTTAAATTTTAGACTAATAAGTTAAGAAATGAGAGGCTATTTCATACTTATAATCATCCATAAGTAAATAAATATCTTTTTATTTTTAATTTGCCTAAATATTACCATTACCCTTTCAACTGATTTAAGCATTTATTTGCGAGTTTTGCTGCTCAAACATATTTCTTATTTTACTAGAGCATGCTCTGTGAATAGGTGATAACCAAAGAGATTAAAAGATCAAATTGGTTAAAATACTTCAATGTTACTAATTATAGAGACGTGCAAGTTGAATCCTACAGAATATGATCCCTAAGCTGAATGCAAATATTATATTGTCTTTTTAAGTATGTATTTTATTTGACCTCACTGAAGAATATAATATAAAGAAAACGAGCAATGATGGTTTAAGAGAACTAGTACAGAAAAAATAATTTTAAAAAGACTTTTATTAAACTATTTTTTAAGTGTTTTGGAGATTTTAAGGTGTTATGTCTTTTATTCCTAAGACTACGTAGTTTTATGAAGAATTAAAATGTCTCCAAACATTATGTACATGCTAAATATATATTGGAAACATAGGTAAGAGCAAGTATTATCAAATTATTAAAGCGTTACTCATCAAAGCAAGAATTCAAGAGGACATGTCAAAAGTCTAAAAAAGCAGAAACTTATGTTTCCTTGTGAATTTATTCACTAGCTCAGTGAGCATAACTTACTTTCACTTTTCCAAGTCTTGTAATAAAATAGTTGTAGCACATAATGAAAGCTATATTTCATCCTTGTGATGTCAAAATTTTACAAAATATTAGCAGCATCACTAAATTTCAATACTGTCTTCAGACTTGACTCACACTTTTAATACTTTTGTTACAAGTCCTTCATTGAGACTTTTCAATATTTAGTACTATTTAAGTCAGCTCTCCAAGATTTCAAAGTCCAACAGCAGCTAGACATGGTACAATCATCAAAATGCAGTTTTAAAACTATGCTGGAGAATGTGTAGAAAAATTTGTCACTCGTTCTAACTGGGTAGTTTGCAGAAGATATTACATGGAGATAAATTCTAACTTGTGTCTGGAAGGATGGAAAGATATTTGGTATTCAATAAATGTAGGGAAAAATTCCAATAAAGGGAAAAAAGTCTACTTAAATGACATAAGACTGAAAGGCAAATAGGTTTGATTTTGTGTGCGTGCAACAATTGTATGAGGGCAGATGACAGTTTGTCTGTTTTGACTAATGTAAATAATTTAAAACTAAACTGAGGGTGACATAAGCATGTGTGTAGGACACATGACCACTCTGCCATGGATTAAAGAAAATTCCAGCCATGAAGCAGTGAACGATGCAGTAGCCAGCGGCAGAAGACCATCATGATTATTATGCTCATTCTTAACCTCTGTGCTCACGGTCACCTATGTGTGATTAGAAATCAGACACAATCATGTGAACTGGACTTGAGTTACCCTTTGTGAACCCAGACGTACTTAACTTTGCTCTTTCTTCCTTCTATCCAAGAAGTAGTTTTATGTCCTAGTCTATCTCCTGTTTCTAGGGAAACAGTAGTGAAAGAAAAAATATAAAGCACAGTAAGGTGTGAAGTGGGTTACAAGAAGTTCCAAACTGAAGTGAAGGGAGCAATGACTTGACCAGAAACAAAATGTCCTTTGAGTTGGGGCTGCTGTTGTACATGTGCTGAAGACATAGATGAATACAATAGATTTTCAGTTGTCCGTGTTACATTGTCATTGTTCTAAGTATTGCAGTTAGACAGCGCGTGAGCGGGAGAGTTGGAAAAGCAGATACGAAAAAAATCAGAAATTCTACTCTTCATATACAGTCTAAAAAAATCTATGTTCAAATATCTTGCTTTCTAACAGTAACTCCTTAGATTATTTATTTGATCTCTCTACAAAGACTGAAGTAAAAATTGCATCCATTTTCTTCCTTAGAGGACTGCAAAAATAAAATAAACTATAAATACAACATCTGGCCCATTGTAGGCTTTCAACCAATATCAGTGATGATGATGATGATGTGATGGTGATAATCATGACTGTCAATCTAAGGAAAAATTCTCATTATTCTTACTAATGTTAGTTATTAAACTCAGCATTAATTTTGTGATCTTTGGATGTCCTCTTCAAATGTTCTATCTTTAGTAAAATACCAGAACTATAATGAAAGGCATCTTATTACATTGAATTATGACAAACAGTTTTACATTAGACCTAAGAAAGGCATGGGGAAGTAAGATTATTTTCTTTTTCTGTTTGTTTGTTTTTCTTTTTTTTGTCTTTTTGACACAGGGTCTTCCTATGTAGAAGGCTAAATAATTTAAAATTTACATTATTTAAAATTTACATTATTTACTGTTGTACATAGAAAGGCTTCACTCTGTAGCCCAGGCTGGCCTTGAACTCACAGCAATCCTCCTGCCTCAACCTCCCATGTGCTGGGATTACAGGCATGAGCCACCATGCCCAGCAGATTATTTTCAATAACTAACTTTATTCACAAAATCTTGGAATAGGTATATAGTTCAGTGGTAAAGTATTTGCCTAGGGTACACAAAGCTCTGGGTTCTGTCCCCAAAACTGGGGGAAAAGAACTCTTGTGTGATTTGATCAATTTGAATTCAGTATGTAGTCAGTTTAGCCATAACTATGTAATCATATGTTTTATTCTCTCACATCATAGCATATTTGCTTATATTACTTTGTCTCATACAAGTCACTACAACGTATTTATTATACAGGTCAGTGTATTCCTCAGAGAGAATTATATTTTTCTCATGTTCATTAACACTAAATTTATTAAAAAGATAAGTAAGCAAATGGTATGCATGTAACATATATCTGTTCTTTAAATAAGGTGTATAACTTATTTTTCCCAACATTATTTAAAATTTACATTATTTACCATTGTACATAGGAAGGCTTCACTCTGTAGCCCAGGCTGGCCTTGTTTTCCCAACTCCTGTTATACTTTTATGTCATGAATCTCTTAACTATTGTGCCTCACAACATGTGTATTTCACATGCAGGTTACACATTTAATCTGGCTAATGTTCGTGATATTCCTTCCTCACAACATAATAAACAGTACAATCACCCTTTACACAATATGTAACATGTTTCTGAAATTTTTAATACTTTCATCTTGCACAAATATTCATTAAAATATGTAAAAGGGGGGCTAGGAATTTAGCTCAGCGGCACAGCGCCTGCCTGGCAAGCGCAAGGTTGTGAGTTTGATTCCCGGTACCGGGACCAAAAAAAAAAAAAAAGAAAAAAATGTAAAAGGAAGATACATTGGTATAGTTACAGAAATATACCACATTCTCTTACTCTTGCAAGAGAACATGAAATCCACACCCAGTAATTATAAATGATTCTAGTATTCCATTTAATTTTATATTCTTGTCTATCAAAATTGGTGATGACTTCCAAAAAGAGTCAGAAGTATCAAAATTCACCATGTAAATAAATATAATTTTAAAAGTAATTATAGTACTTTGTCATGGTAAAGTTACCTAATTTGCCCATTTGTACTGTTATTGTCATAGGCAAGTGTTGCATTTATCCATGCTAAATTTATACTGTATATTGTATTTTAGCAGCAGTCTTATAAACCCATTATTATCTGTCAGATGTCATATTATATCAGTGAAATTTGAATCACTCGTTATATTTTGGCATTTATATCAAGACAGTAAATCAGCATTAGAAATTTTTAATTTTAGTTAATTTATTATTTTTTAAAAATGTTTATCAACCAGTTATACCTCTGTGACTACATACTATAATGTGAACATTTAATGAATCACAGTCATATGAATTTAGGTTCACACTTATTTATCGCTTTACAAAATGAATATAAGTTGTTTATACCTGATTTTTAAGAGAAAATAAAAATTGTAAGTTGAATAAAAAACAATTTTCAGATTGTTTTTCTATATAAGCATGAAACATAGAGCCTTGTACATATTAGGCAAGCACTGTAGCAATACTAATATTTGGATTTCTTTTCAAAATATTTCTAATACTTGGTAGAGTCACAAAATATTCTATACTTGACTGCTACAAAATTATTTGCATTATAAATGGTTTTTGAAAATATATTCTGAAATAACAGCAGCTAAGTCATCAATGATAACATATTTTGGGTCTATTTTTCAATAGCATCACTTAATAAATTGCTTTTCCTTCAACTTTCAGTTACTTAGAACATTCTATTTTTCTAAGCTTTTTTGCAACTATTCTCCTCAAATATACATACTTCTGCTTTGTCTTTTACATTTTATAATTGATACCAAAATGCTAACTGTGTACTATTCAATAACTCAGCACAGCACCCTGCAGACTCTTGAAAGGGAGGATGTGTACTTGAACACAAGCCATTACATAGTTTAAATATTTAGGTGCCCAAATATCATTCTACAGTCATTGAAACAAATTGTTCCCTGGTTCTGCATCCATAAACATCACCAGAGAGGCCATTCATAATGACTAGATCCATGCATCTGCAGAAATTGGGAAATAGTCTAAGGGGATTTTAGCTGAAATGAAGACTAACGGGGAGAAGCACTTACCTTCCCACAGAACCTGAGGGACTGAGAGATAACCACTAACATAGACGGGTCACTTTTTTTTTTTTTTTTTTTTTTGTTTTCTAGATTTTTTTTTTTTTTTTTTTGTTTACTCTGTGTCTGATTTCAAGAATAAAAGGCTCACAAATCCCAACTAAGAAAGTGATCTAACCCTATTAAGTGTTGAACACAAAAACCTGAAGCAAAAGAAACCCATTTGGTCATTACTGTAAGCAGTTTAAAAAATATCCAGATGAAGTATTTGATTTTCCAATGTTAATATCTATTGTTTCAGGATAATTCTTTTCTCTTATACTTGCTAGATTTCAAAACCAACAGAAATTCAGTATTGCTTTGTTGTATGAAGTGATGTTATTCATGCACATGCATAGAAGCAAGCTTTCTTTTCCATGAGATGGTACACTACATTTCCCCAAAACTGTTATCTTTCTGTAGGGAATGTTAAAAAAAATTCTATTTAACAAATTCTATATGAATATATTTATAATTTTCTTTCTTTCAGTCTTGATTTTATTTTTCTCTCTTTCCATTCTAACAAAGCAACCTGCCAAAACAAAATATATTTTCAAAAATCATTTATAATGTAAATAATCTGGTAGCAGTCAAGTATAGAATATTTTGTGACTCTATTAGGTATTAGAAATATTTTGAAAAGAAATCCAAATGTTAGTATTGCTACACATCTTAAAACTTCAATATTTTCATGTAGAAATGGGAATGTATAAAAAGACCATGTTATGAACAAAATTTTAAACTAATGAAATACCAAAATTTAGAAATTAGTCGTCGGTTCTGCATGGGCCACATACATTTCCAGTTCAAGCAATTCCTTGAAACCAATAAAAGCGTGTTTCTCAAAGTATTTATTTTTTTTTAAAGTTGGCCACCTAGTATGCTACACATTAATTCTGAGTGTCTTAGCAGAAGCCAATGGAATACTGTCTGTTCTGTGTGTTCTAATACTTCTAACCTATGGGAAAGTCACAAAATTAAAGCCACTCCAATCAAGGAAAAAGAATCAAAAGGTATACTTTGTTTCCATAGATTTTACCTACTTAAATGAAACCATTTAGTCATTTTGATAATAAAACAATTGTGAATTGGAGTAGCGGCATATATAGACCCATTTAAAATTGTGAGAAACGATTTGACCTCATAATAACAAGTAGAATACAGCATTGTGTGACTGACTGACCTCTTGGCACATAATCAGTATTGTCCTGTGAGGCAAATATACCCAGATTCCTGAAGTGATCTAAGAGTGGTCATAATGACTGCAGTGGAACTTAATGTCCCTATGATGTATCCAAGGATAAATTATTTTATTTTAACAACATTTGAAAATGAATTGCAAGTCTTCTGCTACTTCCAAGCTATTTAGAGCATTTTTAAGGTAAGAATTAATCTACAGAAATCGTGAGTGTGAAGATTCTGTCTCAGGAACACACGCTGTTAGTATTTAATGCATCTGTATAATTCAGTGAAAAGAACTTTCTTTTTCCTTCTTGCCGTATTTCATTGTTCTCTATTTGCCCTCTTTCTCTAGCTCCATCTTCCCCCAGCCTCCACCAATGGCCTGAGAGTACGTGTTGGGCTTTCTTCCTTAGCACTTTGGTTCAGTCACTTCATTTCTTGGTACCTTCTAGGTAACTGATCAATTTTCAAGTTTATTTGCATTTTTAAAAAGACAGAAGATACACATAGCACCCTTGGTTCTGGTGAATGTTTCCTAGTGTAACTCCTGAAATGTAAACCAGCTGGCCGGGCCAGCCACCTGCACAATGCTAAAGGAGCCTCAGGCTTGGAGAGAGGGATAACTGTGTGACGTTGAGAGGGGAGGAGAAAGCGGGGAGAGTAGACTTCAGAGAAAATGACTTTGTTCATAAATTTTGAATAGAGTAGAATATGAGTAAAAGGAATATCCTAACTGTGAAAATTTATTTTGAAATTTTCTGTTAGTGATATGGTGAGAAATTGAAAGAAATCGTGCATAATCACATACCTTATTGAATACATTTAATGATGATTTATCCGAATTGTAGATTTTAGAATAAAGTAAAGTGCGTTTAATTCAGTGCCTAATACCTGTTTTGCTTTCTACTTCCCTCTTTCCGAGGAAAGTGACAGTGCGGTCCTCGCTTCAGTAACTGAATGGCTTTAAGAAGGAAGGTGTTTGAAAACTGTGCCATTGTTACTAACAAAATGTGACGTGTAACATGTTTGTAGTATATTCCCTAGAATACTATATTGCTAGCTTAGGGTGAAATCGCTCCTTTTTAATTTTTATTTCTCATTAGCACATATTTGCTGTACGTAATTGTTATATTCATCATGGCAACTGGTTCACATCCATAACACATCTTAATTCTTTTTAATTCCCCTTCCCCCTCCCGTCCCTCCATTTCTTGATCCCCTTCCCATTTGCAAAAGATTTATGAAGTTTTTCATTGTATTATTAATCCTATAATATTCTTTCATGGCAAAATTTTGCTAGGAAATGGCAGTGTCTCACACACACACCTAAACACATACATGCACATACATAAATGTATATATGCTCATTTTTTGAGTAAATTTAGTGTTATTTGAGTAAGCAGCTTTATAATGTTTCCTTTGGACAACAGAATCACATTAAACTGGTTTCTTGAACTTTTCCTCGATGGACATTTATGAGGGAGTAGCAAGTGCTTCTTCCACGTATTATCACAATTAATCTCAGCATCAGAATCTGAGATGGTTACTATTATTGCCACTGTTTCACTGTAGTATTTTACCACCTCTTCAGCATACTAAAACCTAGAGAGATTAAGCTGTTTCTACAGCTATCATAACTATAAAGTACAGAGCCAGCATTAGAATTCATATGGTGTGGTTTTAGACCGTATATTTGGTGTTTTCAAGATGTATGCCAGTTCTACTGAACAACTAACTTCGCCTCTGAGTAGGAATATTATACAGCCGAATTTCGACCTAAGACAAGTTAAATACTTTATGAAGTCAGAGCTTCTTACTTGTGGTGGAGTACTAAAAACAAGCAAATGAAAAGTTATATCTTCTCACATGTCCAAAAATATATAACAAATATTCTCAATATTTACTTTTTCATTCATCATGTTTCCAATCGTTCTTCCCTGTAACCATGGCTTCTTCTTGGATATGCTTGAGAATGATAAGACACAGAGTAAGTAGCAAACACATGCTAATTGAAAATCTTGAACACAATAATGATGAGAGTCATTGGGGGCTCTTTCTTGATGGAGAAGAGCTCATTGCATGAACCTCAACTGCTCATGTTGTATGATGTGGAAATGGTTTCTGTTAGCAAATTAGTCCATCTGTTATATTAAAAATTACTGACTTTAAGGGATTTGCAGAGTAGTTGGAGAGAAACTTTCAGAAAATTCATTACAGTACAGAGTGACAAGTGAAATTACAGTTATAGGCAGGGAGGATACCCTGAATAGGAATGAACCAATCCAGTCTGGATCTTCCAAATGAATTTTTTTGAAAAGGAAGTCCTCAACTGAAATTTAGTATCGTAAATTAATGGTCTTCATTTCCTTAATTGTTTACATTTCAGTCAATTTGAAGCAATGAAAAAGAATAAACAACAAATGTTATTCACCACACTATAGTTAAAATTATCAGAGAGAAAGGACACCTAACAATATTAAATCCAAATAAGAGATTTATATTTATTGGCGATTTGGGTGCTGGTTGTCTAAAAGCAGAATGGGAATGCTGCTTGATAAGCAGTGATGTAGGGGCTTTAAATCTGCACTTCTCTATAGCAGGAAAATATGTGCATAGTGAACAGAGAGAATTTCTCTCTTTAATCCTCAGAATTGCTAGACATAGTGTGCTTTACAAACCTCCACCTACTCACTCTAAGTGCATGCTATTGAATAGCTGCTTTGCTGGCCTAAATCAAAGTTTTTCAGCAATGTTTCTTTTTGTGCGTACTCTCTTTTGAGCTAATAGAACGCCCACTGTATAGGAAAAAAAAAATGCTTAGGCATGCACAGCTCCTTTCTCTGAAGATTTTTAGGTATTAATAATTGAGGTTTGAGACCGTATTATTTAAATGGCTCCAAAGATAATGTAAAAGCACAAGAACTGTGTAGTTAATACTGTTTGGAGTAATATTGCTATGACTAATGATGGTATCTAGCTGTAAAGCTGAGTACATAACAATAGATGAGCATGCTGAATTCATAACTGCTTCTAACATTCTCCTTTTGCTGATACTTTTACAGTCCTCTTTTTTCAAAAAAAAAAATGAGTATTGCAAGAGAGAAAGGAGAGGAAGTAAAAGCTTATAGCAATTTTTTCCCACAAGTACTTTAATCCTTCAACTCCCATACAGATAGTGTTTTTCCTGTTCTGTGACTTTTGTTACTGATAGTGTAGAAAGTACAATATCAGCATTATTTCACTATTTAAAAGCAGTGCTATTTTATTTATTTATAGAGACATAAAGCTCTGGAAAATATTAAACCATTTTTCTAAGAATTGAAAATAATGGGTGACTTCCATGTAATGGAAACGATATGGCCCACTGGAGGCGTTTAGTGTCCAGAATGGAATAGCCTTTGACTGATTAAGTGGGCAGACTTTATTGACTACATTATTAAATATGAAATCTATTAAACTTAAGTACAACCTTTTCCCCCTTCAAATGTTAACAACGGTGCCAGAGCGAGAGTAAAACTCGTGACATTTAGAAAAGAGAGAGAATCAGATGCGATTTACCAGAAGGACGACATATAAATAATTGAATAGTAATGTCTGTAACAGTGCAACTCTTTTAGACAATGCACGACAAAATGTTTCTGTTTTCTGATAAGGAAAAGTTTCTAAAACAAGGCTTAATCAGTTGTTCCTTGCGTGGTGCAATCACAGTAATTTTGGAGGCTTCCGTCCAAGTTCTGATTTACCTCCCCTGTATCCCAAGGGCTCTCCATGTGATTGCCGCGGCACTGATATTCATGCTGGATGAACTCAACGTGTGGCACTTAGCGCAATACTATCCTTCCTTAGGTCTCAAGAGTACTTTCGTTTAGGTACATTTGGGTGATTTTCACACCACCCCATATCTCACCAACACTAGAGACATCTCTTCTTTACAACTTAGAAAGAGCCCACTAGCCCTGTAAATAAAATTCAGCAAGTCTGGGTAAACATTTCTTTTCCCAGCTGGGATGCCAGTTCACAGAGGAGGAAAGTCAGCGCACTGAAGTGCGATAAATTAGTGCACTGGCTCATACTACCAGCTCCGCAGCTGTGTCATGATTTCCTTTAGGGGTCGAGGAAAATGCACCTTTTTATGCCTGATTTTCTTTCTATTATTGTTATCTATCCTCCTCAGAGGTGTAAAGAAATGACCTTTCCCCTGGAAATGCCAAGCTTCTCCTTTCAGAGAGACTGCTGTTCCTTCTAAAGAGACAGCCTCTGTTTCGCTCTTTTGAAGAATCTGCCATTGCAATCACAGGTAAAGTACTTAGCAGGAGGAAGACAGTGGCCTGAGTCTCCAAGGTAGGCTCAGTCTCACAATGGGGCACTGGGGCTTTCCACTGCCTCAGCGCATTCAAGCTGCCAGAGTGCTTCTCGCATGCTGATATCTTCAGATAGCAAGACCTTCCCTGTCCTTGTTTACATTCTTAATGTGAAGCTTTTCTCTCTGCTGAAACTTTGCAGGCTGACAGCTTTGGAATTTGAATTTTTCCATGTCTCTTCAGATCAAGTACGGTGGCACTGACAGGCGCTTCCCACACTGCCTCATGTTAGCTTTCTTAAAACTTGGGCTACAGCCGGGTATCCTCTCTGTTCACCAGCAAGCTGGACCTGGGACAAAGATGGCAGGCCTGCCCCAGCCCATAAGGCCTGACAGAATGGCTCTGTACCATACCCTGGAGCATATGCCCACATATAATTTGATGAGGTCAGACCTTGTGGAAAGCAGGTTCATTCAAATAACCGAAGGTTAGGAGAGAAAAGAGTCTCCTTTTAATCCCTGGCTGAAAGCAAATGGCACTTAAGACAGGTATTAGAGTGATTTAGACTTTGGCATTGTTTAGAATTGGAATTGTTTACTTGGAGAATCTTGAATGTATTTCTCTTTTCATTCAGATAACATTAAATGATTGCCATACTGCTCAATTTCCATATGTTCTTCTTTGTAACCGATCTACCTTGTACTGAAATAGATGAAGAAATTAAAACATAGCAGGCCATAATAAATCCAGGCTAAGGATGTCTGTAAATTTTTTAAATGGGAAAATCATTACATTGAAATGTCTTTTTGCTTCTATGGATTATAACAAAGCCAACTTTTTTATTAGAGAAATGTATTTCCCTAAAGACAAAGAGTTACAAAGCAATGAGCAATTATAGTACTAGGACAGTAGAATATATCTCACCATGTACCTTCCTCATGGATTTTATAGATGGTTTGCGGAGCTGGAGATAAACCCCAGGGCCTTTTGCATGCTGGGCATTTTTACTCTACCACTGAACTATATCCTCTATACTTGTCCCTGGACTGAATTTTCTCAAAACGATTTTTAAAATAGTAATTTTTAAAATGATATCACAATCAAGTTAGTATTACCACAAGAAAACAAAGTGCTTCTTTATACTTAAGTTACTATAGATTAGTTCACTAAATCAGTATTGTGACTAGTCTCAATCACCAAGTTTCTTCAGTAAATTTATCTGCAAATGCCTTATGCTATTGAGCATTTAAATACTGACTTTAAGATTAAAAGTTTTCATGAGATACTGCTTAAGACTAATCTGCTTAACCTAAATTTTATCTTTACACTGAATTTAAAACTGGAATGTTATTCAAACATTGGCATTTTAAAAGCCCTTGTTGTTCAAATGCAAACGTTAATCAAAATTAATATGAAGATATCCTAGTGAAAATAAACACTGAATCAGAAGATCTGTTTACTACACCAAAAAGAAGGAATAACAATCTTGAAACAGTCCTGAAAGTAGCTGAAGTTTGGATGCCTCATTAGTGACTTGGTAAATCACTTTGTATTTTCTACTTTTAAATGCATAAACTAGGATGACAGCCTTTTCCTGTTCTTTATAAAAATCATGTTTTATTAAGCCGTAAAATGAACAGGGTGACATTGAGTCATAAGTGACTGTCTCTGTTTTGAAGAAATTCTCAAAGTGATCTAGTATTCAGAACACTGAGGGGTAGACTTCCCAAAGCTCATTTTCCCCAGTAATTACTATAAAATATTAAATAACACTGGGCAGTGATTATGTAGACATAATAAAATTGATATCTGAGGAAGTGGGAGAGAGAGTGGGGAGCGCCTGATGAGGCATTGTCTACACCGAGCCAGACCGCCTAAGCACTGGGAAACAAAAATCAATAGAGGCGTGAGCAGTTGTTACCTAATCAGGGGGGCGGACGTGTAAGCAAATAATTACAGTGTGTGAGAACTGTGAAAAGAGAGAACAAACTCTCTCGGTTGTGTCATGGAAGACCTCAGAAGTATGTGGAAAATTAGTTGATTCTTTAAAAAACCAAAGGTGAGTCAGGCAAGAAAGGAGAGAGAGGGGCAGTGGAAAAGAAATAAGAAGAGAAAAACCAATTCTACACAGAGGGGAAAGTGTATTCCAGTGCTTGTACTCTTACCATGCGTATTAATAAGTTAGTGTGGCAGAACACTGAGGTGTTACAAATGAACACAGCAAAGCAAAGCAACCTTGTGTGTCAGGCCAAAGAATCTGGACATTTCATCTGTATCATAGGAAGAATTTTTTTTTTTTCCTGTGTAACACTGGCTATTGAATCCTAGAACTTTTCAATAAGCTACATCTCCAGGGCCTTTCTTATCCATTAGTTTTCAGACAGAGTCTGTAATTGCTAAATTGCCCACACTGGACTAGAATCTTTGATCTTCCCGCTTCAGCCTCCCAGACTGCTGGCATTAGAGATGTGTGCTACCACACATGACTGACAGTAAATATTTTAAGCACAAATCATAAGAATTAAATTTGAGTTCCAGAAAACATAAATGTAGAAGGGAGTTTTTAAAAGTAATTTTCCAGTTTTATTTTAGGTTCATACAGCTCTCCTCCAAAATACAATCTCTAAGAACAAAAATAACAAAGCAAGTAAAAATTGAGTAAGTTTGCCATGTCTAAATTTTAGGAAGAAGCAGACCTAACTTTGGAAATGTAGTTGTGCTTTTCTTTCTTGTAAAAATACTGCTTTAATGCACCATTAACTAGTTTGATTGGAAGAAAAACTTCACACATTCTGCACACTCTGGCCATCCCAGACTTTGACGGTGATGCTTCTTGAGTTTTAAGTATAAGGTAAAGGACAAGAAGGTCAATAAATAAGGACTTTATTTCTGTTTTGTCACACATTTGAGGGCTTTGGGGCCACCGCTGTAGACAAGGCAAATCATGTCAACATTTCATTGATTTTGTACCTTCATTGTGTGAATTATATTCTCAAAGAAATAACTTGAAGACAAAATGACAACATGAAGCTTTCGTGTTTGCCATATTTTTCTCTATCATGTAAATACTGCTTAACCTGAAAAGTGCTTATATAGTTGGATTGAATGGATATAAATAAATGAACAATTAGGGACAGAGAGAGAGAGAGGCTAAAATGAAGAAGAAATTGGTTGAAACTTCTGATGCATAATATAGGTTTGACATTAATGTATTGATATAGCAATATAAATAAAATTCTTTATTTTTGTCTCTAATGACGTCTGGAAGTTGCTGATTTTAAGAAGCAGTTTTTTTGCAATGTACAAGAAAAGCAACTGCTTTTTCAGACTTCTATTTGTGAAATGATACGGGTTATGTCTAGATGTCCTCCCAGAGCCCTGTGCAGTCTTAGGCTGGATCTAGAGTGTGTGATGCTGGGATTAAAGGTGTGTGATCGGTACACTGATTAGTTTGGCACCACCCTAATACCGGTAGCCTAGAAAGAACATAAAAAGGGCAGAGAGAAGCCCTTATTGTTTCTGCTCCTTTGTGAGCACCATGAACTTTTCTTCTCAGTGATGCCCCTCTGCCAAGCCACCTGCCTTGAAGCAAGCCGGCTATGTTCTGAAAATTCTACAAACTTGGAGCCAAATAGACCTTTCCTCCCTTAGCTTTTCATGTCAGACATTTGTCTCAGCAACAAGAGAGAATCAACTAAGCATTTGGTACCACAGAAGTGGGGACATTGCTGTGACTATACCTGACCATATGGTTTAGGAGCCTTTGGCAATGGCTTGTGGGAAGAGTTTGGAAATATTCAGAGACATTGACTGAAAAAGTAGAGCTGGAACTCCTTAGACTCTACTGTATGGGAGATTCTGGTCAGAGCTCAGAAATCCTGAGGGTAAAGACCAAGCTTAGGAGGTTTGTGCTGGGAAGAAGAACTGCACTGGTACAATGATGTGCGTTATGATTTGTCAGAACACTTTTCCACATTTTGCTCGTGTCCAGAGTCTTTTCTGGAGACTGAGATTAAGGTTGGCAGACTAAGTAATCAGGCAGAAGAAACTTAAAAACAGTCAAATGTTTTGGCAGTGACATGGATACCGTTGGGGGCTTTTAACCAGATTTATGTTGAAGATCAAGAGCAAAGAGCCCAGCAAAATGATTTAAAATGTTATGAGCTTATCTAGAAAGGAAGCTTCAGTAAAGCAGTGGACTCCAAAGATAGAGTAGAGGAGATCTTTGTTGCTAAGAAGTAAAACAGACTAGAAAAGATGGCCCAAGGCCATCACAAGAAGCAGCAGGACTTCACCCTTTGTAGCCTCAAAATTGCAAAAGTGGTAGACTTTGCTTTGAGAAGAAAACCCCGGAGCACCATGTTTCAGACTGGCGGCAGCATAGAGAATTTGTTCCTTGGAACTGGATTCAAGTTGCTCAGTCATCTAGGGTCTTGACCCATAGGGCCAAGAGTGAAGGAAGCTTGGCTAATGCTCCAGCTGGCTTCAGACCATGGCACCATCCATGCGGTGGCCTAGTTTTAGGTGCATGCAGAATGCAAGAGTTTTGAGTTCAGAAAAGCTTCTACCCAGATTTCAGAAGAAGCCCCCCACTGACCAGATGGTGTGCCCCTGAGAGGACAGTGTGAGAAGTTGTGAGTGTGAAGACAAGGGTGTAGTGGAGATCCCAGAACTTGAGAGAAGCCAGGAACGTGGATCATTTGAGGAAAACTGCAAGGAAGGAGCAGAATGGGCCCAAGAGAGAAGCTGTGGGAGCTACAACCACAAGAAGTAAGATAAGGGAGAAGCCACCCAAACCCTTTGGAGTTCACATCTTGCCACAGATTGCCTCAGATGCTGCTTATAGAACTACAGTACTCAGTGTTTGCCCTGCTGCATTTTGGATTTACTTTGATCCTTGTCCTTTGTAGCCCATTTGTGGCTTTTGTAATGTCTATCTTGTGCCATTGAATTTTGGAAGTGTTATTTATTTTCATTCCTATAGGGTCCTGCAGCTAAGAGTTTGCCTTAACTCTCAGAGGAGACTTGCAACTTGGACTTTTCAGCAGTTCTCAAACTGTTAGGATTTTGGAAACTCTTAGAAATGAAGTAAATGCCTTTTGCATAAAGGGATGTGAATGAGTTTTGGGGACCCTGGGGTAAAATGTTATGATTTGTGTCTAGATGTCCCCTCACAGCCTCATGGGGTCATAGGGATTTTTCAGAGGTGGCTGAAGCTAGAGTATGTGATTAGTAAACCAGTCCATTGATTGGTTTGCCATAGTGCTGGCTAGGGTTAAGGATGTGAGTGCCATACCCACCCTAGGGCAGGTAGTCTGCACACAATATAAAGGACAGAAAGAGTCTTGACTCCTCCCTTGCTGCATTTGCTGTCTTCTGTTGCCATGAACTCTTGCCTCTCTGCCACATGCCTCCCTGCTGTGGAGTCAGCTGAATATGGACTGAAACCTCTACAGACTGTGAAAAAAATAAACCTTTCCCCCTTTAACTTTGGGTGTCAGATGTTTTGTCTCAGCAGTGAGAGTGAAATAACCAAGACATGTAGCATCACTTTTCCCATAATTTTGGGGGAGTAACAACATTTTTTCTCATCTTCTCCATTCTTACTCTCTTAACATAGCTGTTGCTAATCAATAAATTTTAAAGAAATCTTGACTGCTCAGTTATTTTCTTGGGAATTTCAATAAACCATATGTGTGGAAGGAGAAATGCTTATTTGTTCCAAGATAAAGGAGATTTTTGAAGATCAAAAGTCAAACATATAATGTGAATTTTTAAGAAACCATAGCCTCTGACCTATCTAAAGACTTTGCTTTAGCCCAGTGCAGTAGCACATGCCTGCCACACCAGCGCCCTTGGAGGCTAAAGCAGGAGGATCACAAGTTCAAGCTCAGACAAGAAATTTATAGACTTAGAGAAACTCTGTGTTAAAATAAAAACAATCCCCATAAACGAAAAAATAAAGAAAAACAACAAAATAAAATTGCGAATAGGATGGGATGTAGGTCAGTGCAAAGATGTTAGGTTCAGTACTAAGTAAAGAAAAAAAAATACATTGCTGGAAAACATTGTTAAGATGTGGAGACTTCAAAATTTAAGAAATGTGGAAAATTTAGCATCTGGGTTAGAACTTAATTACTGCAACTAAATTACTGAAAACAATGGAAGGCTGAACTATTCAAAAGTTTAAAATATTTTAAATTTTTCTTAACTGAAAAAGGTTTAAGTGTTTAAATATTTATATAAAATTTTCCAAATTATTCAATTATTCAATATTTCAAGGGAAAAATTTTGTGAACTTTTATATGAAACAGGAATCTTGTTCTATGGTATCTACCCTTTCTTCAGAATACTCCCCCTGCCCATCAAGATAAAAGAGTATGTACCTTGTTATTAGGTGAGGTGGTAGAAAGAATAAAATGTCATGGGGACAGGGTATAGAGAGGAGGAACGTGATCAGTACCGTACCTCTGACATGGAAACCAGTAACATCTATGCTGAGGTACTTACTGAATATCTGCAATAGCAATGGAAATGTGTTTCCCATTAGCCCGTCTCAGGCTTCCAACACTTGGCCGCTAAATTAATCCTTGGAAACTGGGTTGAATCAAAGGGATAGAAAGGATAGATCATTGTTGAGAAATTTTAGAGACATTCTTGATATTCTTGAGAAAGGGCAATGAGACAACACATGTAAACTTCTCCGAAAAAAGAAAGAAGATAAAACAGTGTAAAAATATCTATATTTCTTGCTACCAGTTTCAGAAAGCACATATTATTAATCTCAAAGAAGCTATTTATGGTAGTTGGTACCATATCTGCAGGTGATCAGATAAACTAATTATTACTCTGATGTATATTTATTCTGGGTTGTACACGGATTTGTGCACCTGCTGCCTTCATAATTTAAAGAAAGAAAGACTACCTCCAGCTTCCTCACACGTCCCGTCCCCTGGTACATGGCATAGTTTTCTTTTACACCCTCTAAGATGGTGATAAAATCTTCCATTTAAACTAATCTATCATCTGTCAAGCCTGGTTCAGTGTATTAGAAACTATGGAAGTAGTATCACTTTTTATGTTTCTATTTACACACATTATAGAAGTTCATACATTATTTATTTATTAGTGTGAAGGGTCAAAGGACTGAAATAAGGAAATCCACTGCTCTTGAATCTGAAAGTAGAACAATGTTTGTTAAGATTAAGCCTCACATACACAAATGATCCTTTCCCCATTTTCCTCACATACACAAATGATCCTTTCCCCATTTGCATCTCCAAAGGCAGAAAAGTATACACACTGTCATCACATTTTTGGAATTTATGACTTGCTCTACTACTTTCATTTTTACAGTAATTTTTAGAATTTCTAATATTTTTCTCTTTTAATAGACCCCATGTGTGTTAGCAAGTATCTCACTTTTGTTGAAGCAGACAGATGTCTGAGTGTGATTTATGTTTCTGCATATATATGAATATCTGCAAATTATATTTCTCCATTAAGGGGATACAAAGATCAGTAGGTTATCCACGAATTTGAATTTATAACTCACCAATTCACTCATTTACTTCATACAAATTAATTGTTGTTTGTTTGGTTTTGGTCAGTAGTTCAGCTAACAAGAAAAACGAAAATACCCCATGCATAGTTTTTACAAAAGTACAATTTATATAAATACAAAAATTCATATATGTGCATACATATACATATATAATCTTTAACATGGCACCTGAAATAATAGGTAAATAAATATTAGCTATAATTTTCATCTTTGTGAACTGAGAAACTGTTTCTATTTCTTTGACAAAAGTCTGGAGAATCAGGGAATGAGTGAAGGCTACAAAAGCGTAATTGTAATCTTTAATAACAGTGGTCCCATCGTAGCAGATGGGGAGATTTGCACACTGTCAGCACTCAGTGCATATTAAGGAAACAATCAATCAAGACATGGTGACAACACAGCGATTCCTAATCCATTATTCATTTCAGAAATACTAGTTGCAAAGCAAAGGTCCGTATGCCGAAGCTGATTCACATTGTATCACATTATCAGCACATTAGTTTGTGCTGAGTGAGAAGAGCTACTTTCTACTCATGGACCAAGTCCACAGTACTGTCAAATAAAAGAGTCTCAGAAGCATACACCAGTTATCTTCCAGTGTAGAGCAACACTAAACTCACTTTATTCCTTTCATAATTTCTTCATACTGATTCAACTATGGAGAAAAACTACAAATGTATTGTTACCTAAATTTTTAACCTCCATACTTAGATTTTCATTAGGACATAAAGACATTCAGTTCATAGCATACACAGTAATGCTCCATAAAGTCATTTTGAGGGTAGAATTCATGAACACTGAACCATTGGTCCTAGAGGAAGTACACAATTAAGTTACTGAGAAAATCTTGTCAATGCATTTTCATATTTCTTTCAATATTTGATCTTATTTTATGCATGTTCCTGTTAAAGATGCCTTGTTCCATCCACGTTGTTGATTCATTACACTGATCTATAGCCTACAACTTTGTAAGTCATCCTTAAACAAAGTTGATCTAATGCTTACTTTCCTTATAATGTGTGTCATCAGGCTTTTATACTTAGAAAACAGAAGTAGCACATCAGCACCATTTTGGGGTCCATTTTGAACAACAAAGCCACCAACAAATTTTAAAAAATAAGAAAAATAGTGCCACTAAATATACTGTAAAAGACACTCACCTAAAACATGAGAATTGAAATAGGAATGTTGCACTGCCTTATTCAAACTCAGCCAGAAACATGTATGTTAGGTGGTAAATTTTTCAAACGTCTGTATGTGTCTGTGAAGGACCTCAGAGGCACAGTGAATACTGACCTTGGGATTATGAATAAATTTTGACACGCAGGTATCTCATAAATATGGACTTCTTGAATGATGAAGACTATTCCTATACTATAATTCTTATTTTATAAATTTTATATTTTGAATCTAGGATACAAATCATACAAAGATGATTTATTAGTGGCGATACTGGTAAGAATTTGTTGGGTAAATATTATGCCAAGCACTAGACTAAGGACTTTGGATTCAATCAGTGATTACATTTTCTTATAGAAGAAGAAGCAAGGCTTAACAAAATGAAGCTACCTCATACAGGTAGAAGTTCACTGGCCAGTCTAAAACGAAGTCTGAGTCCAGAGACTTCCTGCTCTTCACCACTGTGACATGCTTTTTCTTATAAGCAATGCAATATTCCTTTATGCACAATAGGGCAGTCTTAGTGACTAGAAAAATAGTATGTTCAATTTTAGTGCTCCTTTGATCTTTGACTGTCCTGTCCAAGGCTTTACTCTTACTTTTAAAATTGCTATTGAAATGTAAATTAGCGCTTCAGGCTGTGTTTTTTTTTCTTTTCTTTTCCTTTCTTTCTTTCTTTCTTTCTTTTTTTTTTTGGTGACTGGCTTTCCCTATGTATTTCAGGCTGGCCTTGAACTCACTGTGTGCCCCAGGTTGGCCTAGAACTGCAGGTGATCCTCCTGCTTCAACATCTCAAATGATGGGATTATACGTATGCATCACCACACCCCGCTTCATGCTGTATTTTTGGTAGACTTTTTTTCTGAATTTTTGGCCATCTAAATTATTTCATATTTTCTCTCAATATACATTTCAATTAAAATGTCTCCTCCATCAGTCGCATTCTCAAGATTCAACTGTGAGTTTGGAAATTTCCTGTATAAATGTGGGTGGTAGTATCCCAGGCAAGCCTTTTATTGTATAGTGAAATTGGACTGAGGATGCAATGCAAGCACATTCTGTGACACTTGTCTTGGGCAAACTCAGTTGATATGTGGAATGATCTATCAGTGATCAGAGGGATCACTTACAGATTTAGACACATTCATTTGATGAAGGGGTTTAGGGTGTTAGACAGGGAGACTTCTCCAGCTCAAAGGCGTTCCTGGAGGTCTAAGAAAGGAAAGAGAAAGAGCCCCAAGAACTTGGGCACAGACAAGGTAAGAATAAGAAAATAGGTTGGACTTGAAGGGTTAGGAAAGGGGAAGGAGTTGAGAGTAAAAAAATGCGGACGAGTTATTCTTGGTTCCTTTATCACCCTTTCTACTGCAGAGTCATCTTCAGGCCAGAGCTTCTGCAGACAGACCCGGAATCTCTTTTCTGTGCCTGATTTCAGATAATGACTGATGAGCTAACTTGCTCACTACCTTTATCTGCTGTGTTCCTAGCATATTTGGTGAAAACCATGAAAAATTAGGCTTTTAAGAAATTGTCTACTAGTTTTTTCCTACTCAAAAACAATTTAAAAGTCACGTTTGTGTGTGTGTGTGTATGTGTGTGTGAAGCATATACAGACTCATATTTCCTAAACAATACAGTATAATAAGTACCTACATAGCATTTTCATTATATCCCTATTTTCAACAATCTAGAGAAAACTTAAAGTATAAGGCTAATAGTATGTGAAATACTATGCTAACTTATAACGTTCATTCGAAAGGACTTGAGCATCTACAGATACTGATTCTGCAGGAGTGCCAGAGTGAATCCCTTACAGACACCAAGGGAAAACTCTATTTTGTTAGTGTAGCCCACTGAGACTAAAACAGGAACTTGTAATATCTTCTCTTTTATTATGTTAGGGATCCAAGACAAATTCATATGATCTGTTTGTCAATGAAGATATAAATTCTGAAATAGGTTACTTTATTAGGTCAAAGTCAGTAAAAAGAGGGAGGCTAGGCACAGAATTCAACCACGCCAGTTTTACTCCAGATCCTTAAGCCTTACTTGAGGAAGTTATACATATTTACTATACATTTCAAAACAGTTTTATTGATATATAATTTATTTTGCTTTTCTTTGAAGGTCATTCTCTATCTCAAGCAATTTATTTATTGAGATGTTTCAAAATTCCTCAAAAAATAAATTTATCATTAAATGTTGAATAGGAGTAGCTCCATTGTCAGTAAATATATATTTGTGTCTTATCAGGCTGTCAGTCTTTATGGTGCAGTAAGGAATTTTGTGATACATTCAGAGGGCATTCTTTTTCCTTCTTAATAGGAGGAAATATTTCTAGCTACTAATGCTTTTGTGGCTAATTTCAAAGGAAAGTTGTCTAAGGACAGCATGTATTTTAGAAGAGCTTCTCAAATGCTTCCTGTCCTTTGTTATGCTTTGTATTTTTAAGTTCTTTGAAAATAGGTACAGTTCCTCATATTTAAAAAGATGTTAGGAGAACCTAAACTAAATTCCTATTGGTTTAATTTGACATTTCTTTGAAAACATGCAAGTTGGCAAAAACAGAGTTTTCTCAAGGAGATTCAAAATTTCCATTCAGAAGAGATGGCTTGTCTACAGATACACTGTTTCAAAGAAGTTACCACTGTGATATAACTTGAGAAGAACACAATGCCCCACATAAGATATCTGAAAGATCAGCCTGGTGTATTTTCAAATAGAAGAGTATCCAGTAACAGTTCTCTCCCTTGTTTGAACTAAAAGTTTCTAATGTTTCCTTTCAATGTATAATTATATCAGAGTTTGCAATCACTTGCAATTGGAAAAAAATAATCAACAGACTTAGGACCTAAATATCAGAATATGATTTTACATACAGGGAAGAAATTGTGTTATCTTTTTTTAAGTTCAGTCTCAGAAGGTTTAAAATAATTTAATTTATTTCAAATAACTTACAGATCAAAGCAAATAGTATGCACCCTTTCCTATTGATGTCTTCTTTCTATTATGCTCCTGTTTTAACTTAGCTTATAATATTTGGTTCTTACCAAGGGAAAAAAAATCTAAATTTTTTCTAGATTGTCATGCTCCTCTTTAGCTTAGTTTAAAATATCTGTACATGACCAAGAAAGAAAATCTAAGTTTTTCTAGAATGTCACACAACATTCTTATGCAGGCAAGATTTCTGTACCTCAAACTCTTCACTATCACTGCTATTAAACATGCTGTCACATTACACTGAAGAAATAAATGTCACTGAACTTTGTGTCTTATTTAATAGTAGTGACAGTAGTAACATTGGCCAGTATATTATGTATTATCGAGTATTATTATGAGAAAAGTAATACAAATCCTTATATATCCAATTTTTGTAACGAGCATGTGATGAAATCAGCTGTAAGTGTATATAAAAAATACTAATGCATTGTAATGCTAAATATAGACAATCCCATGAATAATACTTAGTAGTAATGGTACTGTATACTATTAATAATAAATAAAAGAAAATTTCACTTTCTCCCTATATATGTACATATATTCCAAATATGCGCACGTATAGCAGACGAAACTTTATACACAAGCGGCTATTCACCTAGGATTGGAGAGAAAGGCATTTGAAGAAGAGTGAGCCAGTTGGTTAAAGTAATAGCTTTTAAATATGAGTAACTGTGACCACCACAACTCTGAAAATGTGAAACTTTTCAGTACCTTCTCAGGAAGGTCTGGCTAAGACAATTAGGTACACCCATTAGGTACACTCCAGTGTGCCTAATGGGTTTCCAGTTTGCACGCACAAAATGATAAAATCTCTGCCTGTTTCACCTACTCTAGACTCTTGCCAGACACGTTCTTGTGATCAGAACATAGTTGAGTCAATGTGCTAGATATACATCCTGAAGAAATGCAACCAAATCAGATCGGAAGAAAATGTTCCCATCAGACGTAGAGCGTGGCGTCCAAGCCTGGTTTGCGGGAAGGTTGCTCTAGTAGAGGCTCATTGACCTACAGAAATTCCCATGTAGAAAAAGATGATTTACCTTAGATATGTGGATGGGAACTTTTTTTCACTACCGTATTCATCAAATTTATTTCATCTGAGTTGAAACAGGGTGTGTCATAAAGTGAGTCATCTCTGTCTAAAAAAAAAAAAAAAGAAATCATGTCGCGAAGTATTATGAAATACTTCACACTAAATATAGTACATTTAATGCTTTGAGGTTATGGTAGGGCATGAACACTGACGAATACTCTGACATGCAAGCAATTCAA
Source organism: Chinchilla lanigera (assembly GCF_000276665.1). Lineage (NCBI taxonomy): Eukaryota > Metazoa > Chordata > Mammalia > Rodentia > Chinchillidae > Chinchilla > Chinchilla lanigera. The sequence goes on from NW_004955404.1 coordinate 39,055,185, forward strand.
TCATACTTCCAAAGACTGCTATTATTATTTTTAAGAGCAAATATTTGATTCATGATGTTTTAGCAAAGAATTAAAATGAAATTTTTGTCCCTGTTGGTAATTCAAAAAAAAATCAAATGTTAGCCACCACTTGATGATAGCCTGCTTGCTTTTGACAAAGACAGAATTGAAAAGTTGAGTTGCAGAATTCACAAAGCAGGGGAGCTATTTTTAAATAATAAATATTCCACAGTTCTAACTGTATGTTCTTGTTATTAAGCTTTTTAATTTTAAAATTAATTTATATTGTAGCCAAACACCAAGTGAAACATTCTTTATAATAAAAGAAGTGGACCTGTTTATTAAAATCCCGCTTGCTTTCTTGGCATTGAATTTTCGAGCTGTGCTGGGTTAGTTAGAGGAGATCTGAGTATTTTACAAGCTATTGGCTCAGTTGTGAGAGATGCTGAAATACACTGAAACCACATGCCAGCTGCAAACACACACACATGTTAACTTACATGTATATTTATGTAAAGAAATGTGTTTTCTAAAAATATTTAGGAATGAGTTTTACCTTTATTTTTAAATTACTATAGTGATAGCTGGAAGGTAAAATGTTACATAATCAATTTTGTCATAGAAAAATTGAATGATGTAAAGAAAAATAACTTGTAAAATCATTTTGTGTAAATTTTTTTCTTGAGATATTATTGCAAAAATTATCTAAACATGTTGAAAACTTTAATGTATTAGAAACATAAACTGTGTTACAGTTTATCTGTATGTATAATTTCTACTATTTTTTACTTTCTTTTCCAAGAAATGGTCGAGAGATTCATTGAATTTTGGAATCTATTTTAATTAAATTATCTTACTTTTCAGTAAACAATTAAAATATGAGGTATGGTGTCTGTGTGTAGGGGGGGATATTGATGGAATGCCTACAGAAAAATCTTATTTTTTGTCACAGTAACTTTTACTATTATAGTTTTTATATATTGCATCGGAAAGAGACTATGTTTTAAAGATTATTGATAATTTTTTCAGTGTACGAAAGTTTTGCCCCATTCTCTGTTCTATAGAATATGCTTTCCAGAAATGGAAATTCATTTGATGTAAGGAGACTGTAAAGAGGATACTGCATAATTATTGCATTTTTCCAAAGAGTGAAATGAGAATTAAAAGATAATTTCAGTACAAAAGAAAATAGAAAACAAAGTAAAAATTGCATTACTCTCACAGCACTAATAATGTGAATCATCTTTCTAAAATGAAGTTCATAGAAATACCCATATTACTTTAGCAGAACTGATTATTCTCCATTTCTACTATTCTAGGTGAGCAATAAAAAAGTCCGGCTCAGTATACTGTGGGAAGAACGGCATCCATATAATCTACCAGTCAGTTCACCTGGAATCTTTTAAATTATATAACATGTAAACAGATAGTTGTTCACATCTGAGATTTTCTTGAGCATTTACACAAGATAAAATTCAATTTTACCACTAAAAAATCTTCTATTTTAGTAATACCTTCCCCAAGTTAATTAAAAATCATTCTCTAAATATATACCAGAGTGCATAGTTACTCAAAATCTTTTTTTCACTATTACATACAAGGTAGTTTGTTTTTGTCTTTATATTTCCATCCTGGCATGATCCATACATTTCCAAGTTTGATTATGTTGACCCCAAATAAAGTACTATGGCCCATCTTTTTGATAATCGGTATTTTAAACACTCTAAACGCCTGGATGACATTATCAGCTATCATTGTACTTCACGTTAAGTAACTAAATACACATTTACCATCTTAATCTTGTGTCTTCACACTCCCTGTGTATTTATATCATAAACCATACTGATATAGTGCAAACTGATGGCTAAATCCTTTATTATCATTATCATTATTATTATCATTATTAAATAAATCTCCAAACTATAAGGTACATTATGGTGCATATTACAGTTTCAGAACTTAAAATGTTCCCTATGTAGTGAAATTGTTCTATAATTTATGGCAAGAAGATGTTTAAGACTTTTGGGATTTCTCTTAAAATTTTTTAAAAATGTAAAATTCTAAAACTATAAATATGACTTCTCTGATTCCATGTAATGTAAAAACATATGTGAATTTCCTTTTTTGTTTTTCAATAAATTTAATTTTCAAAAGCATGGCTATATGGGAAAGGACAATATATCTACTCCCCATTCACAAAAAAATGCCATGAAGTAAAATTTTTTGAAATATTTTTTATTTCACAAAGGATTTCAATAGACTGAATATGCATGATTCATATGCTATTTAGGTTTTATGATTTTGTAGGATCTTTATTTCTATTTACAGTGTTTACTGTATTTTCTTCTGACTTATTTCTTTAAAATATCTTCTAGTTATTCAATCTGGAAACTAAATTTGTGTGTAATTCTTAATATAAGGGATTTGGAAAACAAAATATAATAGATACTGAAATACTCATGTATAAATTTGGGTTTTGTTCTGAGTTGATTAGATTATAATCTATCTTAAAATTTTCAGATATTATCCCCTTCCTATACCTGTCTTTATTGATTATCTCTTTCTCTCCCAGATATCCTGAAATCCTGTATTTGAAACTACACTACTGCTAAATTTTAGAGTGAAGTTCATTTTTTTTCTGCCATTCAGTGGAAACCACTGCATTTTATGTAATTTAAATCATAGCTTAACTTCATACAGGATATCTCATCAAAAGGGCATTTGTTGACTTGTAGTTTGGATGTGTGTTCATTTATGATCCAAGGAGTGGTATCAAGTATCTTATCTTAATGTTGTTCCTCTGGGTACTTCTGTTGACAAACTCTGCTTTGTGTTCCTAGAAAATGCCAACTCATGTGCTTTCACAACACTGTCCTATCTAGGAGCTGGTGTAAAGTAACTCATAGGCACTCTTCCTTCTTGTGAAAAGGGCCCATCTGATACTCATCCTATCTGCCTCCCTGTGAAAACAAGCCCATGCTCGGCTAAACACATGGTGTCTGGGAGGATGAAAGGCGCTGTTTGGAGGGCGGAATGCTCAAATTTAGGAGTGAAAGAGAGGAAGAAGTCCTTGCAGCAGACACCTGGGACACTAGTGCTAAAGGAGGCAGAAGCGGATCCCATTCTGAAAGCAACAGCAAATTTCTAGTCCATGCAGTCTTTGCAATTTCAGTATGTCTAGATTCCAGTGTATTCACGAGAGACTATTCATTCTTGTGTGGGCATACCCTCAAATATGGCTGTTCAGGCTGGTGCATGACTATTCTTCTGATGAATTTGGTCCATTCGAACAGGCTCAACCACTCAGAGTATATTTTTGTTAGTGATGTTAGGAGATTTCTAATATTTGGTTTTCTCCATCTGTCTCTATATGTAAAACACATCCACTTAAGTGTCAAAGTAGTGAAGCAGTAGCACTTCTACCTAATGAAAGCTTAGTCAGAACTGTGTTTACTGAGGGCACACACCTGCGTGTAGCTGGCATCACAAACCTGAGGCTGCATGAAGTTCACTGCAAATTGTAATTGATTTCCTTCCGTCAGTCAGCTTAACATAGATCAAGAGTGAAGTGGCACTTGGCTACACACACTATCTCAGCAGCTGCAATTTTGCCATTGCCTGTCATACAGGGTCCTGCTTCTACGGTTTCACAGAGACTGGGCATGTTTCTGAATTTAATTTTGAAACTCTAACCTATTCCTCCCTATATATCTGAGTCAGGGAGACATCCCACACCACTAGCTCTGACAAGAAATTGCCTCTTTTACGATCATCACATCTATACCTTTAAAAGTTTCAGCTCGTCCTTCGCTCAGAAAAGAAATGAAGTGTCATTATTATAATTTGATGAAAATATCAGGGAATCACTGTGGCTACAACAGATCAAATCTTAGTGTTGATTTTTTTGAAAGAGTCAGATAAAATCTAGAAAATTTCCTGAAAAAGAAATTGGGGCAGGGATAGGGGGAGAAGAAATTGCTCTTCTCACTTCAATTCAGGTACCTTTAAAGAATTGGGATTTGAATCACATCTAAATTAATCTGTTGCATGTACATGGAGAAATGAAATGAGGGAAATAGCTTCTCTTTTGTTGGTGTATATTTTGAAGACTAGGTCATAGGTAAATGATCTTATAGCAGAAACTGCCCTCAGACATAATGGTGACAGTAGGATTTATGGCTTTTCAAAACTTTCATACTAAAAGGAGCAAAAAAAAAGCCAAACACAATTTTAAACTGTGAAGTTGAATGAAGTTAAACTTGCTGTTCTGAAAGTATCACGCTGTGTGCTGTAGAAATCCATGGTAATCATTCTGTATGCTTTCTCTGCTTCTAGTTCACAACCTCAGAATCCCGGTGTTGAGCTAGGTTTTCCCCTCCCACAGCTGCACTTTGAATTCTCCAGCATCTGTAACTCAGCCCTGTAGAATCTGGCATTTTCCATACTCTTCCAATTAAGTCTTAATCAATCTTTTGTTTGAATTAGTTAAATAATATATTTTCCAGAGCACTTTACTCATGAGAAAAATAAAACAATGAAGAGATTTATTTTGAGAAAACTTCAGTTGTATGTTCAACCCCAAGTGGTGGTAGGATTCTTTGAGGTATAGAGTAAACATTGGAGTATTTCCACTAATTTTTGTTAAGACATTAAGTTTTGATTATTATTATTTCCTTCAGCCAAATACATGAATTTCAAAAGAAAGTGAAGCAACTGGGCTCATAGATTAGATGTGTTAAACACAATATAGTTACAAAATTATTATTGTTTATATTATTATGAAAATGTCAATTATGAAAACTACAGAGACTATGTGCTGTTTGAACAGCTCTGACATTTTTTAACCGGTGGCTAATTCTTCACTCTATTACTAGATCCTATGTTAGAGAAAAATAATTTATTTTCAATAGCATATTATGCTGTTTTAATTTGCACTGCTTAGAGTTCACTTAATTAAACATATGAAAAACAGGCATATGGGGGAAACTGCATAATTGTCATGCAGCATACATAGCATAAGATCCTTGTTTTTTTTTTTTCTCAAGTACAAGGTATTTGTCAAGAAGAGTTTTATATGTTCCTATATTTATGCATTCCTTATTTAGGGAGCTGCAGGCTATTGAAGAAATCATTATCCTAATTTTCTCCTGTTTTTACTTTGAAAGCTCCCAAAGATACTGGGCCTTTAAAACATATTTGGATATGATTAAAGTACTCATATTTAATCATGCTCAGTCTTTAGAAAAATAAGTTATCTTTAAAAAAAAAGATACTTTTATGCCAGAGCTTTCTTAAGCTCATGAGGCAGCAATTACATGAGAATTCAGACTGAGACAAGCCACAAAGGTACTGTTTTCAGTACCCCAGTGGTCTTTACAAAACAGAGCATCTAGGGGGTATATTTTCTTTTAACTTGACTTCATTTCTCCCTAATTAGCAGTGTGCAATGTACCATTATGATGCCTGCTTCACCCCCTTGGTTCTTGCACCTCCCCTTGGGGATTTCCCAGCTGTTTTGCTCTCCTGTTGTAATTGAAATCTTACTTGTTCCAGCCTGTAATTGATAGTGAACCCAACCATTTTATGTGTGTCATGCAACAGATGTACAACAGAAACACTCAAAGTAGCATATGGGAAAAACTGCCCTACTAGAGTGAAATCAACTCCATTCCTCTATCACTACTTTCTTCTCTAAATTTTATGGCTTTCTCCTTCTTACAAGTGCATTTTTGCTGCACAAGTTAACATAAAAATCATTCTTCTTTAGGATTTTTATATGACTTTGTCTAGGTAGTAAAGACTATACAGACAGTTAACAAATAAAAGAGAATTCTGTGCATACTTCGTTTGTCAAAGTCAGCTACCAATTTCACTCAAAAACTTCACTTTACATAAGCATATTATTTCCACAAATAAACCAGGAATTATTTGAATTTTTGAAGTAACCATATTTTTTAATTTTTTGAATACTTACAAATGCAAAGTGAAACTTCAAATTCGTAAAATTACATCTGCATCCAAGTCACAGCCTTTGCTTCAAATAGGAATATTATATTTAAAATATGAGTTTTGAGTAACTGATTTCATGTAGGATATATTATGTAAACAAATTATGGTACTGGGTGTCTTCTAATATGGCTTAATAGATTTGTATTTGGGTTGTTAGTGGTTTGAATAGTGAGGAAAAAGACAACATGAACTAAGCAGGATAGAGACTGGGTAACTGCCCATATCAGGACATGGCCAACACCCTTCCACGGTGGCATGCAATGACAGATTGCAGTGTCCGTGGTGCTAACACATTAGGCAAGTATCTGAAGAAGTCTAGTTCTGAGGTAGAATATGGAAGAGAAATGTTTGGGTTTCTGTAGATTGGGAAGTATCTTGAATGGCAAGTGCATAATTCCAAATAATTTTTCAACTTTTATTAGAATTCCAGCCAATCACTGAAGTGTGAGACTTAGAGTAAGAGAGGAAAATAATTGGCAAATGTTTCAAAGTGTGGTAACACACAAAAATGAGGGCCCAAGTCAAAGCTCTGAATGCCATTGAAGATATGAAAGGCTAATTAGCTATCTGAGGCAGAGGGCTGAAGGTCTGATTATATCAGAGATGGACTTTTGAAAAAAAAGTTGATGCTATGCTAGTGACAGTGGAGAAGTAGAATGCAGAGGTCACTGGCAGAGGTTCCAGGGAGTAGCATTTCTTGGTAAGACATGTCAGAGCATAGTTGGTCTGACTGGATGCCATGTTACAGGAAATGTGAGCAAAAGGAAAAGGAGGAAATGGTCCAGGTACCGGTACCATGGCGAACTGGAACTATTTTGACATTAGTAGAGGAGAAAAGATGTTAGAGATGAAAAAAGTGGATTTGGATGCTTAAGCATTTGGGTGCTTACAAATAAATTTGGGGAATAATATATAGGAAATTTTGTTGGTATGTCTAGATATAGCATAATGTAATCTTTTAGAAACAGGAATTAGGAGTTCAAGAAAGAGAGAAATCTAATTGAACATAAACAATAAAAAGGGATTGTTGTGTATAAATATGTTACATATATTTAAATTTATGACAGAATTTTTATAAGGCAGCATTTATAACATAAATACTTAAGTTTATAATAGTATTTTTAAGTTTTCAGTACTCTTCATAACATTTGAATAAAATATATTAGGAAAATTATTAAAATTTCATTATTATATTTTCAGTTTACAGAGGTACAGATTGGATAATAATTTGAGGGAGTTTTCTGTACCATTTCAAAATGTATTTGAAGTGTCTTTCTGTTCTGAATTATTAAAATAAGTGCCATCATTTTTAAAATGAGCATTTCTCTAGTTTGAATAAAGCCTGCTACTAGAGATTAGTACATCATACATTATAAGCAGAACAGAAGATAAATTGATGTAAATAATTCTAGTACATTATATTTTCCCTTTAAGTAAAAAAAAAAACAGTAGAACCATAACACTTATATTTAGCTGTTTGTAATAATACACAGCTACAAACACATTTTATTTCAATTGTAATATTAAAATGCAAACATCCACATGGGATTTTATGTACAGCAGTTTTTCATGCTAGTATGAAAAATTGTGTTAATATTGGTTTAATTTTAATGAGGTAGAACAAAAGATTGTAAAATATATCAAGTACATTTTAGCTATTAATATCTAAGTAAGTTTCTTCTGTTGAAAACCTGGCTATCTTTTACAATATTCTGAATGTATGTATGAATATGTACAGAGTGCTTATTTTATTTATGGTAAATTTGGAACATATTTTTCCAAATAAATCTGCACAAAGTATAAGATTTTTAAAAATTTGAATATTTTCAAGATTACATTAGAGTATTTCTTTAAATATAAACTTTAAAGTACCCAGTATGGCTTAGATGATCTTCCTAACCTACATTTTTTAAAGAATAGATGTATATCTAGAGAAGTCCTTAATGTAAAAAATGAAGTGGCTTTCCAACTAGACTATACTAAGGTTTATAGCAAATGAAAAGATGAGAAAAAGATAATATGAAATTTAATATGTGTTATTTACAGGAATCTATATTTAGAAAGCTTGGTCATAGAAATGAGCACAAAACTGGAAAGTTTGGCATAGTGCATTAGTTTCATTTTTAAATGTTTATGACTTAATATTAGTGTTTGATTTTTTTCTTTATATTTACTTAACACTTAGTATTTAGTTTCATTTATAGAGTCTTCCTAATACTATTGCACTTTCTTGCACTCTTTGCTTAAAATGGGAAAGCAGCGCTTGGTGTTAATTCCCAAAATATATATCTGGTAGTCACATTGGGTATCAATGTTTATTGCAAGGGCTTGTTTTTATCTTTTTGAAAGATATTTGACAAAAAATTCCAAATCCTCATTGCTAGACATAGGTGATTTAGAAGATAGCTGTTCAAAGAGCAAGTCATTTAAACATATGGATTGTAACATACAATGATATGTAAATGATTCTAGAAGCCTTAAGAGCTATAGTTTCTGTTCACTAGAAAGTTTTACTGTTTATCTTTCCTATTATTTCAAAAAAAAAAAATGAGAAAAATACCAGTAAGAGCGTATAGGAAAGGAAGTGAAATTAGGTTTATAAATGGGCAGATGTCTCAGACACATTCATACATACATTTTAAAGGTGGTATAGTGATCAGCGGTTCTGATGAGGGACTTTGGTATTAGACAGCTCTCACTGCATTATGTATTTTGCCTCATTTGAACACATCATGTATCTTCTCTCTTCTTCACTTACCCCTCTGTAAATGAACCCACTGTTTGTACCTTAGTTACTAAGGAATAAACTTATTACTAAGTTAATACTTTGAAACATTTAAAAAAATAGCTGGCAAACCTGAAGTGTTATGTAAGTATTCATTAGTTACAAATTACAGAGAAAATCAAAAGAACTCAGTTTTGAAAGATTTTGGAATTAAATCAGAATATATTAAAACCAGAAAAGGTCAACTAACAATTCCTAAAAAGTACAAGGTGAGACACTTGACTACTGTAATTTTCACATATCTTGTGACCTAGCAGTTTCACTCATGAGTTCATCTGCTACAGAAATCTTCATACACATTCTATGCAGGGAATCCCACTCATTAATAGCAATGGGTCATGAGGATATGGATTGATAGGGTATACTTTGAGTATATGTGCTTGGTATTTTCACAAGTATTATGTGCTTGGTATTTTCACAAGTATTCTATATGAGCATTTTTGCCCCTTTGATTAACTGCATGAGATAGACTTTTAAGAAGCAAATTGCTGAGTCTCAGAGAAATGACTTTTCCCATGTTACTCAGTTAGACCATCAGGGATCTAGAAATCAAGCCAAAATAACCTAATCTGCAATTTTGCTTTTATCTACTAGTCAAAGCCAAAGGAAATTCGGAAGAAAAGTAAGGTGCAAATTAAGGGTGGGTTGATTCTGAAACATTTATCCAAAATCCACAAGAAAACCAAAAGTCTTGTAGACACTAAAGTGGGGGGAAAAAAAGTATACAGAAGAGGGTGCTAATTGTGTCTCCATTTCAACTGGTTCATCTTCTTTAGGTTAAAATAGATAAATTACTAAAAACAAATATTTACTAAGATAAGAGCTGATGTAGAGGTTCAGAAAATGGATTTAACATCTGTGCCCGTAAGTGTGGTGCTCAGAGGAAGAATAATAAAGCAAGGGATTATTGAATGTCATTACTTTATTACTAGGAAGGTCAAGAAATTAGATAGGATGTCAAGATGAGACATCATTCTAACCAAAGGAAACGTACGCAAAGTTTCATAAAATATAAATGAAAATAATATTTAGCTACAAATGATGTGGTAAAAGAATGTTTGCAAAATTTACATAACAAGAAGATTTATGCTACATTCCAGTCATGAAATCTATCCTGGATGCCTGAGGAGAAGACCTATGTCAGATTCCCCCTCTCCCCCTTTTCATCCCCTAAGAAATGCAGAACTACGAAGGACTGGCTAAGGTTATAGCAGAATTGACTTTTCATTTTGACTTCAGTCTTCACTACTGTGGACAATATCACATTCAAATACACAGTTTCTTTCAACTTTGTTTCCCCATGTGATTAGACGTTATCTCAATTTTATTCCTATCTATTCTTTGCACAGCTGTTTCCTTTGTTTCTGATGTTTCAACAAGCTCAACATTACTTTCATGCTCAAATCTCAGTATTTCTCACACCTGGAAAAAGGAATGCTGGTTCTTTTATATTTTAAATTGGTATGCTTTTGATTTGGAACCTTTATCTTGAATTAAATGCCTAAGGTCATATTCAAGCTTTTTATATCCTTGCTTTTTATAATTTGAGTAAATAACTTTTTTATTGTCCTTGGAAATCTCCTCTAATAAATTTGTATTTAATGGATTAAGAGATAGTCAAGCTAAAAGCAGCCTTCACTTTTAATTTTGTAATATATGTGACTGTTTCCTGAAATTTGCTGTGAGAAGGAAAAAGGTTCATTGATTTTTAAATTCATGAATTCAAATATTTAGAGGGATCCTAGTTTAAAATATATTTGTTTTTATGGCTGGGTGGTTAGGAGGAGGACACATTTTGCAGCATCGTAGCAAACCTCAAAGAAAAGTTAACCCAGCACATAACACAAATGCAGAGGGCAAAAATAGAACTGCAGATCATTCATCACTTTTGTGTTATGACCTCTGCTGAATCTACTAGCAAATTCTGTGTTATTGAATCACAATGACAGAGCCAAATACAAATGCCGTGACTTTGCTGTGTTTCCCGGGTCTTGCCATATCACCATCACCATTTCATATTCCCTTCCTGGGGACACTTTGGAAGATTTAGAGGCTTTCAGCCTAATCCGACTGGCTCCACATGAACAGCTGCAGCTTTGCCAAGAGTGGAGCCTGATTATGTCAACAAGGCAGCCTCTTCCACCGGGGAGCTCCAGCCGGGTGTGCACAAGTTCTGGAAACTGCCATGAATTAGCTTTCTATGCTCCAAGAGGCAATTTCCTACAAAAAACAGACTTCAAGAGCTGCCAGAGGAAATTGTTTCCCATTGGAAATAGGCCTAGCTGGCGACAGTCTTTAGTGGCTATGTCAGTTTGGTACTTAGTCCTTAGGGCACACCATTCCTAATCTTGTATTCGGTTTCTCCACAGAAGCAAGCCCGGTTAACACTGCACACCTCAATACACTTTTGTAAGGATTATGAAGATGTTGTTCTGGGAGAAATTATTTCAGTTATTATTTTTAAGTTTTAAATTTAGCTAACCAAGCAGACGTTTTGTTAAATCCATTCACAGAGTTCTGCTGATACAATTTGAAAGAGGGCATTCTATTAATCATGACTTCCAAGGGAAGGGAGGCACAAAGCTCCCTGCAGTTCTTTAGCCTTTTGCTGAAGTATTAAAATAGGAACAACAGGAAGCTTCATGTAAGCGTGTATTTAAATACTACTGGTACTTAAATAAGGGTTGTGAATTTTGACCCTGCTTTCCATAGAGTACTGTAGTTCAAAGATCGGTGAGGAAGTCAACTCTTACATTCACTAACATCCTCACAAACAGTTAGGTGCACAATATAGACTACTTTTTGTACTTGCTATGAAGCAAAGATCTAAAGATTTGACAGGACCTCAGTCTTCATTTGGGCTTCTACAATATTTATAAATAATTAAGTTTTTTATTTTAAAGAAAGTAGTGAATGAGAAACAAACAAAGAAATAGAACAATAGCAGCATACCAGTATCACAAACATAAACAAGTCAAAGCAAGAACATTCAAAGTGATACAGAGTCTCAAGACAAAGTAATACGAATCAGCAGTGGTTGTTACATTACATATCACTCTCCTCAACTACATTGCTCAGATTACCAGATGTAAGAATGAAAGACTGCTCAAACCGTTATAGGGAATAAGAAAATAATTCTTGGATAAAACAGTAGAGACAATACAGAGCTTCACTAGACAAGATGGTAGGAGTTCATCTGGGACCCCACCTTGCCAACACTCTCCAGATAATAATTAATTTATAAATGTAGTTTGGGACACAGTTTTGCAATATGTATGATTTAAAAGTTCATAAATTTGGAAAAGCCATCCAACTTAGGAAAACAAACAGGCAAACAAATGTTGAGGGATCACCAATGTGTAAAAATTGTGAAGGCCGTGTTACTGCAAAGGAATGGATCTGAAATATTTGAATATTTTTCACTCCAACTATGTGCTTTCATTCTATAAGGGCAGATATTTTGGTAGCAATTTGATTAAATTTAAATATTGGTGAATTTATTCTCAGCCTTTCAAATAACATAAGTCATGCATAAGTCATTTCTATCACTGATCATCTGCTACCCAGAATTTCCTACAAAGAAAAAGAATTTGTTCAAATACAAATTAGTGAAAATGATTTCATATTAGTAGCTTTAACCTGAAACTCAATGGCTGTATGCTGCTAAAGTCCTACTTTGCAAACACTGTTTGATGTTACTTCCCCACTCAACTGTTAAGATGAATCTAATTAAAATTCTTAAGATAAACCTCTACTATGTATATAAAGGAGGAATGTAAAAACCACTGATTATTCATTCATTCACCTATTTAAAGTCAGTTGTGAATCAAACCAAAACAGTCTTCTTGACACCATAAGGAAAACAGTGATAACAGAGAGTATCCACCTCAAGTTATACTCCTAAACAGGAAAGATAGACACAAGATAAATAAAGGCAAAAGTAGAAAGTGGCATTGACCATGGGAGGGACATGGAGTGTGTGAACAGTTCAGTTTGGTTGGAAGGAACAAAGAAGGAGAGAAGGACAAAAGGAGGGAAGGAGAGATGGATGGAGGAAGGGAGGAAAAGCAAGCATATTTTTGAAACTTTCTCTGAGAAATCAGTGAGGCCATTGGAGTAGCCTGTTAGAGTACTACAGCTCCCCTTTAGTACATTTACTTGCCATTAATTTGTGAGGTTTGCTTGGAAGGGAAAAAGTGATCGAATGGAAATGTACAGTGTAGAATGTATGATTCAAAGTAGGGACAATGGAAACAAAAAGAAACAAGACTGGGTCACTAAAAGATACAAAGATGGATTCTTGGATGATGTGGAGAAGCAGGGTATTTAGATTCTGGGCCAGAGCACTTTGGGACACATTGCTTCTGTGAACAAGTACAGGGCAGACAGGAGGAGACGTGAGAGCAGAAAGTTCAGGTCTTATGTGATTAGTACATCCTGGTGTCGCAGCCAGGGGATTGAGATCTTGGAGAAGGATGGGACAAGAGAAACATCTGGTGATCATCTTGTTGGAGTTAGTGGTTAAAAGTCTCTGAGTTGATGTTTGCAGCTATTTTTAACATTGTAATCACAGAAAGAAGTATATATATATTTTTCTTATTATTTGTGAAAGTAACAAAATTTTTTCAGCCCATGTACAGAAAACTGCATATAGGTTGAAAAATGGATAATTGTTACATACATCCATTTATGAATACTGTATTTGCACTTGTACACATGCATGCAAAGACATATTTCTAGAGTATATTTGCAATATATATAGATTTGATTTTGGATGTGTCTAAAATATGTTAGCAATGATAGTATTAGTAGCCTATCATTATTAAGATAAAATTTAGGGAAAATGATACTAGAGAGTTAAAGCATTTAAGTTTCTGCAAAGCCTTATACATACTTCACTGAACACAAGCATATTCTAATTGGTTTCAGTTACTACCTTTATATATGTAAAACCCAACCTGTGTATGATTTTACATGTCATGAGTTTGTTATAAGTTATAATCTGTTGAAAGTAACCAGAATAAAATTTTCATTTACAATTTTAAAAGAACATTATTTTATATCTGAATGTGGATTTTTTTCTTTCTGCTAGCTTTGTTCACTTAATGCATTATTATTGTATCACAGAGCACTTTTTTCGATAATTAACCAATTACCGTCATTCTTTAATTCTGAAAATTGTAGAGGGTTCCTGTGTTTTGTTCTGCAGCTAAAATATAAGCATAGCTTTGTGAAAGAACAAGAAATGTATTTAAAATATTTTCCCATAACTTAATATGCCCTGTAAAATAAAGAAAAATATAAGGAAATATATAGCTCTTTTAAGCAATGTTTAGCCATGTTTTCCTAGATGTTCAAGGTCATATTCTTACCCTGAGGTAAAAACCCATCCTTAAAAATCCCCCCCACAGTGTTTTAATATGATCACTCACATTGTAAACCCAAAGTTGAAAGCCAGCAACTCATCATGACAACAACTGATTTGGACACATCTTAATAAGCAGGCTCATTTCTCAGTCTCAGTTTCAGTTTGGTACTTCAAATGAAATTCTATTTATGAAAATCAAATAGAGGTTAACTGAAGATTAGGCTGCTGTGCTGTCTAAATTTCCTCAGCTTTGCTCTGACACCAATGTGACACCAGGTTTTATATCTGTTTTCTCTATGGCTTCTATCTTCTGGTCTCTGAAATCATTTCTGCATGCCAGCCAACCAGCACAAGTAGGGAACAAGAATTAGGGTGCTTTTCACAGCTTGCTCTCCTTTTGGAATTCCCTTGTGAAACCTCAAAATATAAAAGATAAGGAAAACCATACTTGGTCGTACAGTTTAATTCCTAGGGAAGATTGATATCTAAAAGCTACACTTCACATTTTTTTTTTATCATGTTAAAGAGCTTTTTAGCTTGAAACAAAAAGACATCATAGATGTATTTTTAAAATGGAAGATTGAGTACATTAGCCAACAAGAAATAATAGTACACAGTTTGGGTCAACAACATGAACTGCAGACCTGTAAGATCGTAAGGGATACCATGGCCCAAGATCCAATGCCCTATCTGTAAAGCTCTTCTATTCATAGAGGGCCTGAGTGTGTGTGACTCATATTGTTTTTCAGCTTCTTGTAGAGTCTGTCTATAGCCAACCATGGTAGAACTCACATCTTTCTGCATTGACCGATACTAGAGGACACTCTACTTAATAGCTGAAGCTTTTTCTATTTTATGAATTTACTATTAATGTTTCTACTTTGGTACTTGCGCCCTAGGCACCACATGTGTGATACACATAATTTAAGTAAAAAATTGCAACTTAATGAAAATTAAGTATTGTCTAGCTTTAAAATAGATATGGTAATGATCTTTTTTTTTTTTTTTTTTTTCTGGTACCGGAAATCCACTTGCACTTGCCAGGCAGGCGCTGTGCCGCTGAGCTAAATCCCCAGTCTATGCTAATCATCTTTATTTCATTCTCACTTACTTTTTCCAGATCTCCCCAAATTCTTGCAATTGTGAAAAATAATGAGCTATGTAACTGTTTAAACTATTTTTCAATTGACATATATGTTTACTGGCTATGAATAAGTTGAAAAACTGTTATTTATAAATTTGGAATTCAAAGAAGTAACCTAGCCATTTTCCAGTATGAATATGTACAATTAGGGGACCAGAGTCCCCACTGGATCATACCTCATTACCAATCTCTTGATCTTTTTTTCATAATGTGAATATAAATAATGCTTTCAGTTATCTACATGATAATTACTTACAAATATATGTATGTTAATATTGTGTTCATTGTTCATATTACAATTAATTAGAATATATTTATAACTTTAAGAACTCTGAGATGATGTTTATTTCTAAAAATAAATTTAGCGTGACCTCCTCATTCTTAAGTATTTAGACGGGCAGCCTAAATGACCACTGACAAGCCAGCCACATTGCTTCATCTGAAGGGAAGCAGCCTCTAGCATTTTGAAGTCAAGTCAGACTGTGAGGAACCGTGAAGCTGTGAGCTCAGTGTGATCAGCCACAGTTCATTTCCCTTCACATAGAAAGTCTTACCTCTGTTTTTAAAATTTCACCCACAGCATATGCTGTTAGTCATTAAAAAACAAAGTTCATGCTGTATATTTGTCTCTCTAGCTGCAAGTATTTTTTTATGGCTTTATTTATATTAAGATTTTATTGATGTATTTGTAATATTTAGAACTTGGCTGGGCCAAATTGTTGTTCTTTTGTTTTGCTTTCCTCTCAACAAATTGAAAACCAAAGGTAATAAAAAGTTGGAACAATTTCCCATTCCTTTTATGTAATGTTTATATGTGTTAGCCTCAAGGTTGAATGCAGATGAGTTATGTTTGAATATAAACTTAAGATTTCTGAATAAAGATTTGATAAGTTAAAAATAGGTGAAAACTCATGATCTAAAAATAAATTGTAGAACCTCAGGATTGTAGAACAAAATCTACAGTTTTTTCAACATTCTCAAAAGGATAACTTTTTATTTTTTTCTTTCTTTCTTTATAGCCAGGCTACAGAATAACTCACATATGATAAATTCACCCTTTCAGCATACAGTTAGTATGTGTGATTGATAAGTGGGTACTACCACTAAAATCAAGCTATGGAAAAATTTCCATGATTCCCTGAATTCCCTCCTGCTCATTTGTAGGTAATCCCTTCCCCAATCCTGGGCCATTTCACGGGGAACATGGATCTACGCCTATCCCCCAATTTTTGCCTTTCCAAATGTCCACATAAAGAGAATTTTATAGCATGTAATCTTTAGGCTTTGGCTTTTATTTTCTGTAATTTTTAATAATGCCATTATCAATTACTTTATATGGCTGCTTATAGTACTTAAGTGGCAAGCATCATTATTGAATGTGTATGTGGGAAAAGGTGTAATTTTAATAATATATATACAATATATATATAGGATAGAGGAATATAGATTTCCCCCTTAAATAATTATAATTACTGATGTAGACCTCACTATAAAATTTAAGGGCCAATCACAGTCCACATAGTGTTTAATGTTGAAATGTCTTTATAAAAAGGCTTTTATTATTGCATATCTTCTCAGTCACTCCCTGAAAATTTCATTCTTTTTTCTTAATAAAACCTGTTAATATAAAACAAATCGGCTTTTCTGGGCATTCAAATTAATTTAGATTTGCTCTACTCTTCTAAAATACTGTGTACTATATCCTAGACTTTTTAGAAAGAACACTCTTCTTGGATGATTTATGATATGTAGTATTGTTTATAGGTGCCAAAGATTTTACATTGAAAAGTCAGTTAAGTAACAAAATTAGCATGATATACATATTGGTAGCAATCATTCAGGATAAATTTTGTATTTTGTTTTGTTACCGGAAATGCCATTATCATTAAAATTTTCTATTAGCTTCATTTAGGTAATAATATCTTTATACTGCTCTTCTGAAATGGTTACAGTAGTGGCATTCCAAAATTAGTTTGACTTAGGATAAGGATAATATGGGCTATCACTTAAACTATTGCAGTTTCAAACTGTTTCTTAATTTACCTCCTTGTTCTGTGAGGTTATTGATTTTAATTTTTGCATTTATTTATCGTTACATGGTCCACATAAATTATTAGCACTTTCAGTGTTTAAACTTAGTGTCTTGTCTTTTATTTTGTCTGCCAGAATTTTCCTCAAATATTAAGTAAAATGTTAGCTTGAATTTAAATTCAAAGTGGATTTTTAAAATTTTATTTGCAAAGAAATTGGATAAAGAACTATTTTATAAAACATAAAAGAGTAATACCTTGCTTTTGTTGACTGTGCAAAAGGCTTATCTTTCCTTTGTTATGATATGGCTCCAAGTATCCCATGGGAATTGGGAGTGTAAAGAGCTACTTGTCCCTAAATATTTCTTAGCAGTGAGTCCGTATTCATTTGTTCAGGTTTAAAGCAAATCCACTGCTTAAAATGGAACTTAAAATGGATCAAATATTAACTCCTGATTCTGTTTCAACCAACCACTATAATCAAGAGTATAAAGGAAGCCACTGCTCATGAATGGTGCACAGTGACCTGTTTGCTACAAGTTATTGGATGACGGCCCTTTTAAATTCCACATCCCCTAATCACTTGCGTGTTTTACCAACTCCACTTTAAAAACAAATCAGACTTTCTCATCTTCAACCTCCACAACTATAGAGATGTGAGTCACTGAAATCTGTTGCTTACAAGACTAACAGGAGCGTCCGACATTCTTTACTTTTGCTATCATCTTTCTACAGTGCCTCAAGTTATCCAGTCCCTACTGCCTTTCTAAAGTCGTTTTCTGCTGTTTTACCATGAATTTGTTACCAATTACTGCTGTTAACTGATTATCACAAATATATTGCCTTAAAACAACAAAAGTTACCGTGCATTTCAAGAAGCTATAATCCCAAAACCAGATCAAAGTATCAACAAGACTCTTCTTCAAGAGGCTTTAGGGCAGAATCTGTTTATTTGTGTTTTCTTGCTTCTTACACCCTTGGCTGGTGATTCCTCTTTGCATCGCACCAGCTTCGTCCTTCTCATCTCCTGCAGCCAAGTGTGCCCCTGCGACGCATCATAGAGACATGTGAGTACACACATGTGAGGATAATTTACATGATCCAAAATAATTCCTTCACTCACCATTCTTAATCACATCTGCAAAGTTCCCTTTCATCGTAGAAGGCAGCACTCACACCTAGGAATGAGGAGCTGGATATTTTAGGATTTTTAAAGAAATTTACTACACCTTTTGAATTTCTTTGCTGAAAGCAAAAGTGGTTTCCTGAACAAATGTAGCTTTTTATAGCTTCTGACCTTTTACTGTTTTGCTTTGTTTTTTGCTCCTTATATTTAGAATGTGGCCTCTTGCCATTATTTAGGAGTCTTCTCAAAAGGCCTTTCCTCAAAGAGATCTGGGATTCTGTATTTTAAAAATCTCTCATCCTTCCCATTCACTCGAGTTCTTTCTGTGTTCTTCCCTGCTGTCCTAACTTTCCTACGTGATAGAGACGCAATGCCAGACACCCACAACTCAAAGGAGCAAAGGTTTATTCTGGCTCACAAATTCAGTCCTTGTTCAGCAGAAACAAGGTGGCTGAGAAGCATGACAGACAAAAAGGACTTCAGTTCATGGCAGTCAAGAAGCAAACAGAGAAAGGAGGAGCCGGGGAGGGAGACATGTCCTTCCAGGTCCCGCCCCAGCCCAGCGATCTTCCTCTGACAAGGAGTCGTGCCCCACATTCTGAGGAGTCAGCCATGACTTCATCAGCGCAGTGCACGTATGACTACAGCAGCGCCAGGATCCATTCATCTTCCAGATGCATGCGTGGGGACACCTCAGATCTTAGCCGTAACAGTAGTCTGTGCAACAGATTATTTATTTGACTGTCTCGTGCTTCCGCCAGCATAAGGCCTGGTCTTTATCTTGGTCATTGACATATTCCTTGGATTTCCAGTATTTGCAAGAGCACAGTAATCGCTTGAATTGATATTGAGTAAACTAATATATAACTCCAGTAACAGAGACAAGTACACTGATTCACACGTGTTAAGTAAATTCTTCAAGATTGCAGAAATGAACTATTTTTCAGATTTTTCTAAACTCAAAGTCCACATACTTCACATTGTTTTCGGACGGAACTGAACTTTAACAAAGCCTTTTATTCTGTGAAATGACATAAGCTACAGAAGAACCAAAACCAACGACAGACATCATTCAAAAATTTTTAAGAAATCCTGAAATGTTGTGTGGTTCCAAATGGTATTGAAACTCTTTTTCCTTCTTTCCTGACCTCATATCCTTTTTGAATCCATTCCTTGACCTGGAGTAAATTCAAACTCAGATAGTGATTTATGTTTTTGCATGTTCTACAGTGTGATCCTTAATGTCAGCTATCTTTCTGTCATGCTAATGAAATGTTACATACCATCACCCTCTAGGCAGTTTTAAAAAAATATTTAGCGAGTCTCTAAGTTTAAGTTTTTAAAAAATTTAATTTTATACATAAAATGCTTTCTTTTTCTTATTTCTTTAGAAATAGATATTAACATTTCATCAAATGACTAATTGTGATTAATATGCAAAAACATAAAATTCTCTTTTTTAAAAATAAACATGATTTTCTTTTATCGTGCCATGCAGTTTGTGATTTCTTTTGGCACCATTTATTGTATTAAGCTGCTCATCCATCAGCCAAATTCTCAATTCACTGCATTCATGTGGAATAGTTGCCTGAATATATAGAGAAATGAGAATTTGATTGTGCTGGTTTTGTTTTCAGACAGTAATACTTTCACACTTTCTTGGCAGTTTTGATTTAGCAAAACATATCCCGATAAACCCGCATTATGCTTTTTAAAAAGGTATTTGATATCATAAATCCTCATTAATTAGGGTTCAGACAATAAAATATACATCCAGTACTAAACACCTTTTCTAAACGGTTTCTAGGTTAAGAAAAACATACACTTTTTCCAAAAGAAACAAGAATATTTTATTTGATCTATGTCGTCACCCAGCAGTAGCTTCATTCCAAAGGGAATGAAGCAATCTGAAACCATTTTCTCTTTTGCATTGTTGGAAAATGTTGGACATTTTTAATTAATTCACATTAAAGAAGAGTATACCTGGGTTCTTACTAACATAAATGTGTTGAACATGTGCAATATTTTATTCTTAAAAAGCTTAGACTTTATTTTCAATTTACTGGCTGTGCTGATAACAGAAATACTGTGAAAACAAACCAAACATATATTGAAAATAGAACTATACTTTATTTAACGTATAAAAAAATTACAGAATCTCTAATATATAATTTTATAGCAGTTAAATTTAAAATAGAATAGAAAATATAAGGTAGGATATATTTCCAGTCTTAACAATTTTAATGTATTTTTGTATTTATTTTACTAAATATATGAATAATTATGGATCACAATCTCTAAGACATATATAAACTATTTGGAATACCTGCTAAAATTAATGATACAGTTTTACACTCAAATATATTAGCACTCCCTATATGATACATATATGATAATACATACTTATCCAGAATTTAAGGAATTTGATTGTCTTTATTTAATACATGTCTTTTGAAATTAATCATGATTATAACATGCCTTTTCAAATTAATAATGATGATAATTATAAGTTAATGACTTAAAATATCCAGGAAATAATATTCAGATTAATATGTTCAGTATAGAGCTAGCAGTAAATATTGACTACTTTTATTTACAAATACAATTTTGAAACATATCACAAATTGAAAGTAGTATATTCTTTGTGAATAAAATTAAAAATCTTTGAATACTTTTAATTATAAAAATAATTTCTTTAACTTTTGAGTAACTGAAACGAAATATTTATTCCCTTAATAATTATATATAAATGTGAGAGCATGCTAAACACTTGAGTTCTGAATTCCATGAAAAATATATTAAAAAATTATAACTCATACACTGTGTATATAAATTGAAAATAAGGATGTGTAGGTTGGGCACGTTTGTTTTTGTGTACAAAGTGAATCACATCATGTAATTAATAATACTTAAAGAATGAAAATCCAGTGGACCACTACAGTGAGCCCTACTGATTTATACTGACATGTTAAAAATATTTACATAGTTTGAGGCATGAAATTCAATAGAAAGGGAAACAACTTTCAACATTTTATAAAAGTAGTGTTCATAGAGACTGCTGTTTTATGAAGAGTAGTCAGTTGACATAAAATCACATAGACAAACTCAGTAAAAGAAATTTGTGAAAATAAATGTGCAAGATGAAAGTGGTATCTCCAGGCAAAATTAACATGTTCCTTAGCTAAGTCTTCTAGACACATTGCTAATTATGAACAGTTATGGTATGAAGGCACTTTGAGAATTGAATGAAGCATAAGAATCCCCAAATAAACATATCAAGTTCTCATAGGAACAATTAGAATTTTTTAAGTTTGGTGTTTTGGACATAGACTTTTAGAACTGCCAGAAAATTATAATGACCTACTAAAAAACTCTATTTCATTTACCAATCCAAATTTATTGCTTTCTTTCAGAAAATAAATGTTCTAACTTATTCCCTCAAGGATGTCATTTAAAATACTGACTTTTCTATGAAAACTAAGTACTTGGTAGAAGATATGCTGTGCTATTGCTAGTAAAGTATGACTCTTATGAGTATTGCTTCCTAGAAAATCTCAGAGGGATATAAAATGGTCCGTTTAGCTTATGTTTATATAAATCCTATTACTCTGTAAGATTCAAAAAGGAACAGCTACTATATTTCTGTGATTCAATTTTCCTCTTGTCGCCTATTACTTTCTGATCCTCTGAAGTATCTTCATTTTTTCCTGATCCAGAGGTCTAAGAAAGATCTGAGTGGGAAAACATGATTGCATTTATTTATCTAGTGCAAAATACAGCTTTTAGCTCTACATAAAAATGGAGATGAACATTTACACCTTTAACTTGCAACTGAAAATTCAAGGTTACTGCAAATATAAAAGGCTTGCAAAATACATATAACTAAAAACACAGTTCAAGTTGAATTTACATTATAGTTAGAACTTGATAGCCATAGTTTGTGAATAGGACACTTTTATCAGAGGAATAAATCTATTAATATTCAGTGAATTCGACAAAGTACAGAGAATCAAAGGTATTGATAACAAAGTTTTAAAGACAGAACACAAAATATTTTAAACCTATTTTCTTTTCATCTTGCAATGGTATCTAATGTAGAGCAAAGCACAATGTGAACTATGATTGGATTTTATGGCTAAATTTTTTCATCACTGAAAAAGCAAACAAGCATTCCAACCTGAATGTCTACAAAATAGTTTACTGGAACAAGTTAAATATTAAAATTTCTTGATTACTCTTCATTTTCCTATTTATTTTAAATCTTACCTTGAACTATTTTCTTTTTAAATAAAGACTGAGGTGTTATTTTTGTTTAAAATGACTATAATTCTCTTCTTCACTAAATCAATTTGTTTACCCTTGCAATAAATTAAAATTAAGGTCAATTAAAATCCATATTTTAAAAAGATATGATAATTATTGCCCCTAATTAGCTCATTACTAAGGATCACCTGAACATCTTATGAGAAAAGTTTTTCTTTAATTAAATAGTTCCCTGTAATAAAAAACTTCACATGACTTATAGCAAAAATCCTTCTACTTATCTAATCTGTAGTATAGAATTGATAAGTGACAGAATGCAAATGCTTTTACAAGGTCCTGCCAAGATTCTTCATTTTAGTAAGGAAAGGATCAAACGAAAGTGTTTTTTGAAAGGCTTGCTTTTGCTCCCACAATTACTTTAGGAAGAAGCAATTGGAAAGTTTTATGATGGAAAAAATAAACAAATCAATGGCTGAGTGGACAGCACTGCTAAGACTGGGTACCCATGGAATTTCACAACCCAGTGGGTCAAGTAGCTTTCTCTTTTATGTGTTTAAAATATGGACTTCACAACCAAGAACTTATCTTTGTTATGTTCAAATGGAGGAACTGATGAGTTGGAACATGTCTCTTGGTTTTGGTGCCCTAACCGACCCTCATTTGTAGGATTTTTTTTTTTTTATAATTGTGCTCATTGACATGCATTTTAAATTTATTTTAAATTTTTTGGATTTTCATGTGAAGTAAATCATCACCACTTTTTGATAAGAAACACTGATTCCTGTTCCGCTTTTGTTTTCCAGATTTGTCCGAAATTACTATATAAATGAAAAAAATCAATTATTAACTAATGTATCTTATATAGCTTAATTTTTTCATGTCCCTTTCTGCTGATACTGTACCATAATATGATTTTATACTTAGTCATTTTCTGTTTACTGAGTATAAATTAAAGTTTTATTCTAAAAAGATATCTAGTCATTTTCTATGCTTCTTCAGTATAAATTAAGAAGTTTTATTCTTAAAAAGACTTGATTGAAATTGCAGTAGAGGTAAATCTTCCTTACTTTGAAACATGAACAAAATATTTTGAATTTAGAAAGTAAACAATAACAAAATCTAAATACCATTTAAATATAGTAATAGAAATGCAAATGTATGTTCTGTTCTTGCTTATTTTTACATATATTTTAATTAAAATACATGAGTTGTCATGTGTGCTACCTAATGAATCTGCCCATAGCTAAAAATGCAGAATGTAATTACATGCTTGAATTTATAAAATCTCAGATCCTCACCAGGGCAATATGATGAAATCAGTCAAGATTTCAAACTTTCATAGTAAAAATTTGTTCTGAAATGAAAATGTAATCAATAAAAAAATAATTTGAGACTATCTTTTGAAAGTGGGGAAATTGTATAGATTTTGTATTCGACATCAGTGAAATTTTATGATTCTCTTTCTTTTGTTTTGTTTTGTTTTGTTTTTCCGGTACCGGGAATCAAACTCACGACGTTGCACTTGCCAGGCAGGTGCTGTGCCACTGAGCTAAATCCCCAGCCCCTAGCAGTGAAATTTTAGGTAGATTTATTTTGATCACTAGTAAGATAGTTGTCTGGAAACTTGAAAATAATTCTTAGGATCCATCATTTATCTACCCAAAAATGAAATTCAACTTAAATGAACAATAACATTGGTGTATAATTAACTGAAGTAATTTTACTTTAAAAAGATCAAATACATTATGATGATAGTCTATAAAAAGGAAAACCAAAATAAAAAGTATTTTATAAACTCATTTAGCTTGTATCCTTTATAAAATATACAAAACAAGATTTAGAGTATGACAAAGAATTAACTAATTAAGCTAAGTTTTCAGCAATGTGTCAAAGAGAGAAAATACATTTTATAGTATCAACAAACTTACACTATATGAAGTATTTTTTTTTGCAGACTACGTCTTCCCACACTAAATTTAGGAAGAAGTATGTACAACAAGCAATATTCATCATTTAAAAAGTTAGCAGAACTCCAAAATTTAGTATTTTCTCAACATACAATCAAAGAAGTATTATTTACTACACAAATAAGTTCATACTTTTAAATGGACAATATCTCTAACACCAAAATTCAGAAGATACTGTTTTATTTACAAAAAAAAATTTTTAGTTAACTATGAAGACTGAACATGTTTGTGAAAATGCATCACACCTTTTGAAATATATACAGAGGGATAGTCAGTCCTTCCATTCTCCCCTGCATCTACACAAACACAGAAAATATTGTACAATTATGTGTGTAAGTGTGTGTGTGTGTGTGTGTGTGTGTGTATAAGACACAAAGACAGAAACCTAAGCACATTCCCATGCATTTGGATTCTAGCTCTTGCTATCTCACTTGATCAAAATTCACTGATCTTGATTTAGCTTTAGCTTATTTTTATAGACTTCACTACTTTATTTAGGTCAAGAGTACGGTGTGCTAGAGAAGTGTGCAAGTTGCCTTCATGTATGTGCCTTATTCTGCAAGGATAACATTCGTATAAATTTGAAGAAGTTACTTAACCCTCCATACCTTATTTATCTGGTTTGTTAGATGTAAGTGCTGTCACTAACATATAGGATTGTTTGGTGGAACATGTATGCTATATGTAAAACACCTGTCCCAATGAGTAGTGGCAGTTAATAAACTTTTTTCTAAACTCTGAAATGATGTCTTAGAAAATAATTGCATTGTACAAGAAAGGGTTATACCATTAGGAGGAAAACCCAGCACAATATTTGTTTTTAATTTAAAAATTTAATTTTTAGGACTAGTGTGTCTAAAGCTGATTATTTCATTCAGTGCCCAATAATGGACATTTGGGTATTCATAACTAGAGAGATAAATGAGAGTAGGTTTTGTTCCTCTATTAATCAAATGAACCTTCTCTGATTGTGGGGGACTAAAAGGCCTGCCTTAGTATCTAATTCAATAAATATTTATATGAAAGTAGAACACTTTAAAATAAGAGTATAAACATTTAATAGAAAGCATTTATATGAATTTATAAGAATTCTTCTAGATATCACATTTTCTCTTAGACTAAAATATTTACACATAACAGTTTAATAAATCTCTGCTCAGAAAAATTATAAATGGAAAAGAATAATTGTGCTTCAAAGAAGATAGAATTGTTGGGGCTTAAATTTTCACAATGATTATTGGCAAATACTATGGAAATACTGAATAGTTTCTGATAAAGTCCATTTTGTTGCAGGATATTACCTTCTAAATATTGCACCCTTTAAAAAATATTATTGATCTGGGAGCAATGGTGCACACCTGTAACACCAGCACTTTGGATGGTAAGGCAGCAGGATTGCCCATTTGAGGATAGCTACTAGTCTCAGATAAACAATGAGATCCTGTATATATAAAAAAAAAGTTATTAACTAAAAAGTACCTTAAACACCTCCATAATATATCACATATTGATTTGTCAAAAGCCAATAGCCTACCTGTCCATTTTATACTATGAACAGTGGCAAAACTAACAATTAATGGTATCTATATGTTTTACCTTAAGGCTACATTCATAAATTAATGTGATTGTGTTTTGTGAAAGTTCTAAATGGCTGGAAGCTTGTTATTTTCTCTGCGTTTTCTGCTGGAAATTTAAGGTTATGCTTTGATAGTAACATTTGCTATTTTCTTAAACTTGACCTTTGATTTTTATTTATACCACTTATGTAATGAGTCCAGAATATTTTGAATCTGAATTTCATTATTTTGTGTTGTATGAAGTAGTCATCCTTATTATCTTTTTAAGGGGATGGAAAAAAGAAATAAGATGCGTTTTGTATATACATCAACTCCTCACAAAGAATGTAACTATTATGAACAATAAATATTGAGTAAAAATTTAAAACTGAGAAGAAAGATCCATTAAAGGATATTTGTCAGCTAATATAGCACAGTTAACAAAAATCAACCACATATATTAAATGCTGGAATAATGGGTAAACTGTGCACTATGATCTAAAAAAAGCACTGTGAACCATACATTATTCACATGTAACTTTTATTTCAAGATCACATTTCTATACAACTAAATATTTATTTATCTTGATACCTGTTTCCTTCCTTCCTTCTCCATCCACTTACACATTCAACAAATATTTGAATATTAACTATTCACTGGGAGTTGTGTGCTCATAATTTGTTTTTAATGTATGAGTTAAATAGTAGGATGTTTCTTTAATGCAAGTCTCTTGTGGTCATGATCAAATCTGACATTCAGTTTTTTGTTGCTTGTTTGTTTTTTTTTTTTGTATGCTGTGGGAATTGCTTTAGGAATTCTGAGAATCAGAAAGCCTCATTACACTACAGGCGTCTGGCCATGGTAATGATTATCTTGCTTATTGACAAACGAAAAGTGTTGATGTTTATGGAAAATCAATACCCATAACCATCACTGACTCCATTCATCAACGCTCCTGTCAGAAAATGGGAAAATGAACAGTTGTAGGTGATCTGCATGTAACGACCTGAGGAATTACATTGACTGTCTGCTGGATGGTCTTCAGAAGACTTGTTGCTATTTAGGCCTCTGTAGACTGACTAATGGAACACAAATAAACATAGATGGGGGATAGTAATGGGAAAGAAAAAAGTACCATTTAACCTAAAAGAAAAGTGACACAACTTGTAAGCCTACCCTTAACCATTTCCACAAATACTGTTGTTGGTTCTTTTCGGGCAGTCACCTAATCATGATTTAGTCTTTTCTTGTGTTGCTGGTCTCAGAAATAAGATTCCATACTTGCACTCTTCTGTTTCATGGAACCTAGCTGCTCTTTCTTGCACACACTAATGTAAATCCCTCCAGGCTCCATCTGTGCCTCAGGCTGTGAAATCAGAATAGAAATGAGTTGTTTCTGGACAAGTCAGACACATCTTATATGCAAATTATTTCTTACTCAGTACATCAGAGTATATTAACTTGAGTGTTTGACATAGTGATCTATCAGTGTCAATAACGTGTCTCTTAAATATCTGAATCCTCCTGACTCAACAATATTTGTTTACAGTGGTGGGTAAATCTTAGAGATCTTTATACTGCTTGTTTTGATCTTTCCTTAGATTCTTAACTTAGTGTTAAACATTCTAGTTAATTCATTATACAATCATATTAGGGATTTTTTGCCTCTGCATTTTATATTTTCTCACCTTCTTCCTTCTAATTTAAAGGTATTATAGTTATTTATAGTTATTTTAAAGGCTTTTCTCATAGGGAAATAATGAACGGAAAGGATTCATCCAGACCAAAATGCATTAAACTTTTATTGTACTTTGAGTTATGCTAGTTTTGTGAAGATATTTTGCTCTGTAGGGAGAGAAAGAGACAGAGACAGAGAGTAAAAGAGGATACACTGGGAAGAAAGGAAGAATCTTGGAATTGACTCAGCCAGCAAACATTTTTCCAAGTAGAAATAACTAGAGTTGGTGAAATAATTGGAGTATAGAAAAGCCAGCAATATTATGAAAGCTAAATGAGAGCATTCCATAAAATATCTTTATTATTTATTTCCCTCCTGATTACAAAAGCTTGACAATAATACACTTGGTACATAAGAACGTGCCTGATATAGGACCACAGGGGCCTCATTAGCAGATTTTTAATACAATGATTTGGGGCTTTGTGTCAATTAGTATTTCTTTGTGAATTAGCAAGAATACCTCTTTCCACTTGCTTTCCTTGCTAGTAGAAGTAATACCCAAGAGACCATGGGCTAATATTTAAAATCAGTACGTTAGCTTGAAATCAGTATTCTGAATATGTACATGTTCAATTTTAATAACTTTTTATTTCATTACCTAAATAAAGAAAATTTTATTTGTAAACAAATAGCACGAGGCAAGATATCTTTCTATCCAAATATGCTTCTACTAAAATAATGTTCAATGGCACTCTAATCAGCTCACAAGGCTGGAATGAAAGATGCTTTATTTTATTAACAGTGCTAGACTGATGGAGATGATACAATAAAAAATAAGAATTATATTAGTTACAATTAATTATATTTTTTATATTTGTTCAGTTTCCTCATTTGTAAATGAGCAATCCACATCTTATAGCATTACTTGGCAATACCATATAAAACTCTTCAGCTTTCATATTATTTTTCTTCAGCATAAAGTTTTACACCAAGAAAATAATTATTTGAAAATATTTCGCCATGAGCTGCAGTCTTTAGATTTCACTTAGATACTGATATTGTAGTATAACATAAACTTTTTTTAAGTGCCAGAGTCTCATTATGTTGACCAATCTGGCCCTGAACTCATGGGCCAAGTTAGTGGGTCCACCTTCCTCAGTCTTGGGAGTAGTTTGGACTATAAGCATGTACCAAGAACCTGATATAAGGTAAGCTCTTCTCAAAAGATAGGAAGTAGAGTATGTTTCACTTAACATGGTCTGGAGGTGCATCCATTTTCCTGCAAATGATTCAAGTTTGTCTTTCTTTATAGCAGAGTAGGTTAAATAAATCAGACAAAAAAGCTTAAATATCAAATGGTTTGTCTTACACATCTTATCAATGTATCAAGTAAAGAGCAAAATCAAAAATAGAAAACAGAGGGGGCTGGGGATTTAGCTCAGGGGCACAGCGCTTGCCTGGCAAGCAAAAGGTCATGAGTTCGATTCCCAGTACCAGAAAAAAAAACCCAAAAAAATAAACAGACAACAGGAAGTCGGAAGAGAGATTTTTCTCAAAGTGAATGGGAATCAAGAGATTGAAGGAGAGGGAGGGAAGGACAGGGGAGGAATAAAGGAACTAAGATGTTTCATGTACACACCAACTCCACACAAAGAATGTAAATATTACGCACTGCAAACTCGTACAAACATAATGGAAAGAGATCTAGAGATTGGTGGAGAGGGAAGGAAGGGAAGGGAAAGTAGATGAAAAAAGGAATTAAGATACATTTTGTACATGCACCAAGTCCTCCCAAGGAATGTAGGCATTATGCGCTAGACACAAGTACTGGAAAAATAAAATAAAGAAGTGCAGTGTATTAAATACATGAACATACACTTAAGTGCTTACTGTTGTGTACATGAAGTAGCCTAATAAAAGCTGGTCCTTACTGAGTAACTATGCTTAGTAAACTCTAATCTTTAAGACTCTGATATAAAATAATACTGGAAGTTACAGTATATTTTTATTTTTTACTGTAGGAGAAAAATGGTTGAATGTGTTCTAACTTCATGCTGCTAAAATACTTCATAAGTCTGGGATTCAATGCTTGACTAAACTTGATATTTGAGTATACTAGTTGAGTTTATTCCAAAGAAAAGGAAAAATTAAGTGCCAGCTTTGATACCTTTCTGACTTAATAATTTATTTTATTTGCTTATTTTTATTGGTACCAGGAATCTAACTCTGGACATCTTGCTTGCCAAATAGGTGCTTATGCCACTGAGCTAAATCCCCGACCCTAACTTAGTAACTTATATATTTGAGAAAGAAAAGACAACATTGAGAGACACAGAATCATGAATAAATTTTAAAGCAAAATTTGATAGAAATAGTTGTGTTTTTGTGAAATATATAACTAGTGTTACTATTTATTATGCACATTTTAGCTACCAGTATTTTATACTTAAATTGATTGTTTGAGTTGTGGTTAAAGTGTTTCTATGGTAAGTGTTGTATATACTTGTCTCATTAAATACAGCACAGGAGGAGGCATGTTATTATCCCAATCTTGTATGTAGAATTTGGAAAGATGAAGTTCGGCATTTAAAGTTAATTAGAAACATGGAAAGAATTCATACACAGCAGAGGTATACTAGAAATCTAGGAAGAGTACTCCTAATTCTTACACTAGGTTTTTAATTATGTTAATAAATATATGTGGGTTGTACAAGCTGTGTATAGAGTTGATGACTACCTCTTTGTTTCCATAACAACAGTGACAAAGGTAAGCACACATAACTATGATTATACACAGCAAAAATGTTCAGCAGATGGGCTTGTTCGAAAATAGTAACTAATAGTCTGATTCATGTTGGATACTGGCTTGAAAACTTAAGTTTCTAGCAAGATATAGTTATATGGACTTCAAAGTCACGTGTTAGTGAACATTAGATCTTACCATCTAAAGCTATTTTGTATTTATTACTAAAGTTCCAAAGTGCTAGTTGCCTGGTAGCACTGAACCACAGCAATATTAAACCTCACAAAGAAGAAGTTAAATCAAATTCTGAGATTAAAAAAGAAATTTAATATAAATATTTTAGCAGGAAGGTTCCTACTTTCACAAACATCTATTTGTGTGGTTTCTTTTTATATGTGTGCACACAGATGTGTATCTATTCACAAATATATATACACAAGGAATTCTGAAATTTGATATTTTCCTCCAATTAAGATACATCATCTTTGCATAAGAGACATACTGTCTGCAGCTAGAACCACATTTGGCAATCCACTGGAGAAGTCATGTTTTTTTTTTTTTTTTCTATAATTGATTGATGGTTTGCTGGGGAAAGAACAATGGGTTTGGGGGAAAAATGTCATAA
This sequence comes from Chinchilla lanigera, assembly GCF_000276665.1. NCBI lineage: Eukaryota > Metazoa > Chordata > Mammalia > Rodentia > Chinchillidae > Chinchilla > Chinchilla lanigera. The sequence continues at coordinate 39,086,480 of NW_004955404.1, forward strand.
AACAGAAAATAAATATGAACTACTGTGGTATTTGGCAACCTTTTATCAACTCTGCTAAGCCAAAAGGGCAGTCTGCCAAACCTCAAATGCAATTGCATTGTATCCAGTCTGGCTAAAAATACTATAGCAAAATAAATAAGAAAAAAAGGCAATAGTGTCATTTTAATGTGAGGAAAATGTGTGGATTAGACTGTTTCTACCATTTATATCAAAAGATCTATATACTATGATTCATTTATAAAAATGTGAAGTGGAGGGAAGGTTTGGTTCCAGTCCCAGCAGGCAAGTACCTGCTTGGCGACTTGGCCTGTTATTTGGCTTCAGTGAACCTGCTGTCCGTCCTGTGTAATGCAAGGGGATTAAAATCGTTCACCACTCACCTCTTCTCAGCAGTAAAATCCATATGTCTACTTCTGTACATTCATATAAAAGTTTATTTTTATTTTGTTTGCAGTTCTGTCTTTCCTGAAGTTATCTGTGGATGCAGAGTTATTACCTCTTGATTTCCTAACATGTTCTCAGGCCCTAAATGATTGTTTTAGATCTTTGCTAATGAGTACCTGAATAAGTTTTACTGAAGAATTAATTCTTTTGTTCATCAATTAAACATAAGAATTCTCCAGAGATCTGCTACATATTCTGTAGGACTTCCATTATATGAATAATTGGAAAATAATTTTTCTAAAACTTGGACCTATTTATGTAACACTGATAAAGGTAATGCTATATTGTAGTACGCACTGAATCATTTATAGGTCCAAAGGAAAACAAGTGAACAACATATTTCAAAATGTCTATTGAATATCTGCTAACATGGGTGATAGAATAGGACACATATTTATATTCCTATCAAACTACCCATTCCATGAAATCCCTTTGGTTATGAGCTTAACACATATTCCAGTTTTCAATGTCTGCTCCTATCGTCTTCATGTAATCATCAATAGTACTCCCTTTTATTCTCAAAATTATTTGAAATTAGGTAAGTGCATATTTTGTTGTCCCATTATGAGAAGTATAGGAAATGACTACATATAGTACTTTCTACCATTGAATTTCTTGTCTACATGCTTTTCTTAAAGTTCTGAAAAACTTAAGGATGTGTCAATTATACCATACATTTTCCAGGAAAAGATAGAATAATTTTAATATAGGGAAAGCATATGAGCTATGATAACTAATTTGACTCTCTAAAAGATAATTCCTGTTCATTAATAACATAGCCTTTGAGCAATAATTGGGCTAAAAAGGGTTTTCATCATATAAGTTTATGTATTAGTTTGCTTAATGATTTTATTCCTTTTGTAATCCAGAAAGAAAAATATAAAGGACAACTAACAACCGTTTTGTAGTGTTTATAAAATCCTGTATTTTTATTATCCTCCTGCTTACTCCAACCAGGCAACTGTTAAAATAATTAAATCCTTATTCTTAAAAATTAAGTAATATAAGAACTATGCAAACCCTCATAAAACATGCTGTCATTTTATTCAAGTAACAGGCCTCCTTTGCTCTCTATGTATGTAGAAACAATGGAAATTCAGTGTTCTGATCTAATTATTGGTAGTCTTCAGTAAAATAAACATTCAAAAGCCTTTTTACACAGAGACCAATTTTTGAGTTGAATTATTGAAGTGTTTGTTTAAAATACAATGTAGTAAACCATAATATCCTATTAGGGGGAGAAAGAGCAAAACTTAGGTGCATATAATTAAATTAGATAAGTGTTTCCTCATTGAAAAAAAAGTGGAGTCTCATATCCAAATGCGGCTGTTACAGCAGGATTTCATTGATCTTAACCAGGCAAATGGCTGCTTATAGCAAAATCATGTTGTGGTCACTCAGCAGTTCCTGTCAAGCTCAAGGCTGAGCTGTACAAGTAGCCTCTGGCACCCAGTGAGTCAGAGACAACTGGTTATTACACCAAGCAAATCACACAGATCACTTCACAGCATGTCTGTCTCAGTCAGTTGGAAATCACCTTCCTATTTTGCGGATTATTCTACAAGCCAGTACAGTTATACCGCAGTAGTTTCCAGACACTGTTTAAAATAGTTTACTACGCAAAGGAATATAGATGACAGTTCTTTCTCATGGGTCAAATTATCTGTAACATTATCCACACATTTTTGCGCTGAGCAGTCTCTAAACCTGTTTGCAATATGCATATGAAATGAATCATTATTGTAATGAAATTCACAATACCCTAGAGTAATGGAGAGGAAAGGAAAATAAAATAAAAACCTGCTGCCCTGGTACTTCTGACAGCCAAAAAGAGGGGATTGCTTCAGCAGGCAAGTGCTTATGAGATTTTGGGGAGATTCTGGTGGAGCTTTCATGAGTGGAAATTGGAGGGAGCAGGTGGACTCTACCAGGTCCTCACAATAGACGTTAAGCACGCTGTGAAGATCATTGAGACTTGCTGTCCACAAATGGTTGTGTTTGCAATTAGCAGTTGAAAATAGAAACTTGTTTCATTTAGCTCTTAAGTGTTACCTTTTGAACTTGTGATTGTTTGGTTGGTTGTTTCAAGAGCAATCTCCGCAGTTAGTAGATTTTCAATGAGGTCAATTCTCATATGTAGAATTGCAGGTTTATAAAAAGTAGAGGACAGGAAAAGAATGCTCAGTTTACGGCATCCGGCTTGAAGCAGCGCACATTCCTTATGTACCTCTAGGGAGGGATGCCTTCTCTAGAGAGGGTGACATCATAATTAATTCCACCAGCTGCTGCAGGGCAAGGAAACGGAGTCTCACCTTTACTCTGTACTCAACACTGATCTCATTTGTAAACCTGAAGACTTCACTTTGATGACTTGAATTACAGATATTTACTATTAACTAGTAACTTCTTCCAGGCTTTATCAGTGGATGACTGAATAAAACACAACTCTGTGTTTTATTCCAAAACTCTTCATTGCATGTGGAACAGAAATTCTTGTTATAACCTATTAGTACTGTAGAGCCCACTGCCACTCTATTTAACTAGCAAATCACCTCTTCCTTTGAATCACTAGGAAAATAATGAAACAAAATAGAATTGTAGAAATTAACACATGCTAATTTAGTATATTTTGTTTTACAATGCTGTGGAAAAAATTGCTTTGTAAATCACACATTAATAGAATTTTATTGTATAGAATTTTTAAAGTTGTATGACACTGGTGTGAGAAAAATTAAATACTGCTAAACTTTATAATACTTTATACACATGGATAGTCTTTATTTCAGATTTAAAAAATAGAATAAAACAGAACATGCCATATTTTTCAGCTTAAAATCTACATTGTCTTTAAGAAGAAGACAATAGAAAATATGAAATTATGATGATAGTTATTACATCTCTGATTTCTTAACATTTCTACAGTAAGATAGATGAATAACCTTTAATTCTATGTAGTAAGGACAGTTTTTATAATGCATTAATTTGCTCATTTTAAAAAATATACAACTCAATTGTTAATTTGTTCATTTTTAAAAATATACAACTCAGTTGTTAATTTGTTCATTTTTAAAAATATACAACTCAGTGTACTATGCCTCAGTTAAAAAGTAACTCACTCTTTTGAAAAGTTACATATCTGTGAGATTTTGATACTTCAATGTTACTAGAAGCTTTATTTTGGAAACATTGATTAATATTAGTGGGTATGAACTTTCAAAAACAGATTAAAGTAGTAATATCTCTAAGGAAATAATAATTAAAATTGTATGTATTGTTGACCTGTTTAGAAGTTGACTTTCATCAAATTTTCTCAAGACTTATTCAAAGAAATTCTTTTTAAGAAAAGAAAATAACCTCCTCTACATGTTATAACAATCAGAGATTGAACACATAAATAAATGTACACATTATTATCCAGACATGATCTGGTGAGATTTTTAGACATATGCTATTTCAATAAACTATATTTTATTGTGAGATTTTAAAATTATTATTGTGAGTTCACATAACTTGTAGAGAGAGACTATATGGATTCCTTAGAAAAATAATATTCTAAATATTTTCAAAACCCACAGGACTAATTTCTATTTGCTTAATAATACATTTTGACCTTCAGCATGTTTAAAATGTACTGTTTTTGATAATGTATATAGTACATATATTTTTGAAGCTATAGATATACTTTTTAAAAGGTTAAATGTATTATTTTTGAACATATATTAATACATATAAATGCTTGAAAGACATATATATTTAATTAATATTTAATAAAAAACTAAACAGGCATGTTAATTTTGAATATTCATGACACATATAACATTTTTGTGCTTGTATTCAAATATTTGTTTGTATGAAGCACTACTTGATTTTAGAAGCATTTTATCCTTAATCTTCAACTAAATAAAATGATAAATTCTGACACACTGGTTATTTGCATAACAATTCACTACAAAGAGTAATTCATTAATATTCAATGAAGTTCTAATTTGCACAATGCCTGCAGCAATATGTAAACTTCATTTTGCTTTAAGATGGAAATTTGTTACAGTGCAAATATCAGTAAGTGTAATTTTATTAATCAATCTCAATAAGCATTTGATTCTGTGACCTTGAGGATGTCTAGACTTTAGTCATAGAATTCACAGGAAAAATGAAAATAAGGCTAACATATTTTTAGTTACACACAGTTCTAGGTATTATAGTACCATATAGAGCAAGGAATCTTCATTATTCAGGAAAATAATGTCATTAGTTAACCTTCGCTAAAGTAATTCTAGTTTGTTTTCAATTTGGTTCACTAACTTAGTCTACTAGTATCTTGAATGTCCATGGTTTTCTAAGTAATTTGTGAGTTTCTGGGAATGTATACCGACCTGTTAACCTCCTAGAGTTTTCAGACTACATTTTTGGTTAAGAAAGACTAATTTTTTGTGTAATGAGGATAAAAATGCTCCAGATGCATTCTTTTTTGAGATAAAAGAAAAGATAATATTAATAAGGAGAAAATCTTTATCAAGTACTTAAAGTCCACCAGGCACTTTCATAAGAGCTTGGTATGTGCAGTACTATCTCATTTAATTTTTATAGTAACCCTAAAAAATGGGTGCCTTTATTATCTTCACTTTTAAAAAAGTGAGAAAAAGAAGAAAAAGGTTGTTGAATATGTTTGTAAAAAGAGCAATTTGACTTATACAGTGATTCATAGAATCAAGATTTGATTTTTGACAATACTTTTCTGTCTAGATTTAAATGGACCAAGGCAGTTTAACCAAAATGAACATGGGAGTAATACATCTTTCTGACAAACCCCATCTAAAAAGTTTTTAGACTAGCAAATTTCTTCTCATTGACTAATCTGTTACACAAGTATTTGCTTGAACATCTATGATGAAGCTGTTGTAGATTAGCAAACTTAGATTTGCTGGTCAGTAAATCAGACAAAGCCATGTAGTCTTGGTGCTTACATGCAGTTGCTGATGATAAATGATGAACAAGTGAACACGCTGATGCCTAGCACACTCCCAGGTAGCAGTAAGGAAATGGAAATGAGGCAAAGTAATCCACAGTGCTGTTGTGTAAGGTTACAGTTTAGGTTGTGTCCTTAGGAATAGCTTCAATGACTTCAATGAAATAAGGCCCCATTCTTGCAATAACATGCAGAAAGACTTCAGGAAACGAACAGACAGATTTCTACTATGGGGAGTGGACAGAAAGCGGTGTTGTCTGAGAGACCAATGGAGGATTTTGATTCCAACAGAAAATGAGTTTTACACAAAAAAATAAACAGACTCTACAGCCACTGAGAAGGACGCGGTGAGACAAGTTAGGAAGTTCCTTTTTCTATCCAGATGGGTAGGTCCCAGGTGGCATAATACAGGCAGAGAGACATGGTAGGCTTCAGGATATATTTAATAGTTTAACCAACAAAATTTTCCAGTGGGCTGGAGTTCAAAAGTTATCAGCTGGGTTGCTTAAAATCCAAATTTCAAAAATATCTGTGAAATTTCTAAACTTAATTCCTCATATTAACAGAAGATAAAAGTTTTGAGGAGAGATAAACTTAAGACAATGATTCTCCCTTAGCATATGTTGATGGCAGAATATTTTAGATGAAACATACTATTAACCATATTATAGGACCACTACATACATCATGTCTGGATAGCCTTTATCCACTCAGAATAAATTATGAATGGAATAAGTAGCTATCTTGAAGTTCTTAGCAGATTATATATTTCATTGCTGCCTACTAGGGGAAAGTAGGTTTATTTCATATTGGACACTGGTATATTTGGTCATAGGAAAATATGGTTATAACTCACCAGGATGATAAGTTATTGGTGATATTCCTCCAAAGCAGAATGATCTTTTTAAGTGTAGTCTCTCTGTGATGACAAACTCTTCACAAAAGCTTCCTGCCTCTTCATTTTAGTCAGTGTGCTTACTTACCTTCTTATCCAATTGACTGAATAGATTAGCCTTCATATTTTCCGAATTAGCAAAGAATAATTCTTGAGCACGAATCACAAAGCTTCCAGAAAACAAAATAGTATAAATTTGTAAAGTATGGTTATGAAATATGCAAAAGAAAGCACAGTCAAATATCCATTTAAAAGAGGAATAGGGCTGGCCAAGGCAGCATACAACTATAATCTCAGGTACTCACCAGGCTTAATCAGGATTAGTGACACCCTGTCTCAGAATAAAACATATAAAATAGGCTGAGGATGTAGCTCAGTGGTGGAGTGCTGCTAGGTTCAATTCCCAGTACCTGTAGGAATACAGATTATGTGGTTGAATAATTCAAATAATATGGAGTTATTTCTCTGACTCTCTGCTAGAGTACTCACTTCAATTTAGAAGTACAAAAGGTATTTTGAAATGTGTTTGATACTGACAGAGTCAAATGCATGAAAGAGGCCTGAGACCTAATAGGCAGCCGTCAGAGTAGAACTTCATTAGGCAACATCCTCCTGTAGGATAACACCTCTACAGTGATGAGATCATTCAAATGTGTCCACCTTTACCCAGATTCAGAGGGAGCAACACTTTCATATTATAATTTTCATGAAAAAACCTGAACTCTTTTCTCTAAAGCATGAGGCTTTTGTCTAGGTTCAGTGTCAGTGTGCAATTATACTTGATAACAGATACGATGATATGCACAGAGAAAAAGGAAGGTGAGAGGAAGTGAAGGATGTAGCGACTCTCCCTATGGAAGCATTGCATTCTACAGAGGCGTAGGCCATGAAACATACTTTACATTTGAAATGAAATTTAGAATAGTTAATGTTCAAAAATTAGTAGGCGATAATGGTTAATTTGTACTAAGTAAAGCGTTTGTAGAGACAGCCACAGATTTCGCAGGATTGCATTCATGTTATTACAAAGGAACGATACTAATTAAATATCCACATTTATAAACCAAGGGAAAAAGATGGATTTTGTCTAACTCTCAAAGATAATTTCCTTCTCCTTTTCTTTTTCCTTTACATTCTTTCTCTACTATCTTCTTTCTCTTCTCCTTTTTAAAATTTTCTTTTCTGTTGTTCCTTTGTCTCTTATAACCCCCCCCAACACACACGTATACACACTATGATGTTAATGAATGTTTGTTGAGTTGAAAGCAGATTGAGACTGGTGGATGATGCTAGAGAAAGTTTCCAGCCTAATAGGGAAGTGACATTAAAGATCCTGGTGAGAGTGATTGTCCTGTTTATGTGTATATGTAATACCCATGTACTAAAAGGAAAAATATGTGTGTTATTTAAGTAATATGTATATTCTTTAAATGCTATCGTGCTTATGTAGGGTTTTCTATTATGTGCAAATGAAAGACATGTCTTCATGGTAGAGGTTCAATGTTGAATTAGATATTTTATAAGTGTACTATATAGGTTTTATTCACCATAACATTCAAACTAGTATGATGACCTGTCTCCAGTTACTATTTATGAAAGACTTTTTAACTCAAAATTTACATAGTTTATACTCTGGTTTCTCTTCAGATTGCATAAATCTTTTGCCTTTTACAAAATTTACATAGGGGCCTGGGGATTTAGCTGGGAGCTGGGGATTGTGAGTTCAATCCCTGGTACTGGAAAAAAAAACCAAAACATACAAAATTTACATAGTTTAGGGAGTTTATTGCTAGAAGATCATAATATCATGTTCTATTATAGCTTTATCTAATAAAATTGAAGCAGCCAAAGATTAAAGATTCAGTCATGATACAATGGTAAAATGTTAGACTTTATTTTGAGCCAAATCATACTTTTTTTTTAATGTTTTTTTTTTTTTTTTGATTTTTCTCCGGTACCAGGAACCGAACTCACGACCTTGCGCTTGCCAAGCAGGCGCTTTTGCCGCTGAGCTGAATCCCCAGCCCCCAAATCATACTTTTTTATAGGGTAAAAAGTAATTTGAAGTAAATATACCATTATCATATTGGATGCTGAGCTACTCCTTCCTTGTAGTTTTCTCATGAAGTCCTAATATAGGTAGGGACAACCTAAATCAACGAGAGACTAAAATCCTAGAATACTTAAAAATTTACAGTAGTACTCTTTTTGCAAGGTACAGTAAAAATTACTAATCCACAAATCCCTGTAACTAAGCCAAAGAGTTTCAATAATTTTCCAAGGTGCAGTACTACCTCCTTGATCACTTCTTTGTCAACTTTCCTAACTTTTTCTCCATCGCAACCTGTGAACTAGGCTTTACTGACGTTCTTGAAATTCCACTAATAAGCTATTTTATTTCGCTGCTTTATGTGTTTTCAACCTTTGTATTCTTGTACAGAATTTTATCTTACCACTCAGAACTGTAAGTCTTCTTCTGCCAAACAAATTAAACTTGGACTCTTTGTAATCTTGTATAACATTCATTTACTTCTTGTAAATGGTGTTAATTATTCTCTTCTTGAACTAAAACTCCATTATACTTCATTTTTTTTAAATCTTAATAGCACACAGCAATATGACTGTGTGGTTATAAGTTGTCTCTCCTAGGTTTTGTTCTGCTTGAATTCAAGGACTATTTTATTTATTTTTACAAAAAATGTGATAAATCAATACATATTTATAGAACTAATTTCCTACAGCAAAATTATATTTGGAATGATACTAAATGTAATCTGTGTTCAGTTTATTACTAATGTGGGCATGTGGGGAACATTGAATTATGTTTACCTTTTCTTAATATCACCCAGAACTAAAAATATGTTAAACTTTTTTAAATTTTCAAAGAAGAGAATTGTAACTTGCTTGAGAACACTATGTTTACCCATAGTAGACTGTTGTGTTGTTTACTTGAGGGCTGCTAATTGAAGAGAGAATAATTGGTTATAAACAATATCAGTATATTCACAATCACATTCTGTGACATATGGCTCCGTGGTAGGCCCCTACACTTTGCAGAAAAAGAGACAGTACTATTGTTCCCCAGACCCAGTGAACACCCCCAAATGCCAGAATACTATCCCCAGGCAGAGCTGGTAAGGGAATGCACTTCCTTCACACATTTTCAAGTCAGTCAGGAGTGAGTCATGACGTGCAAGTGCTGGGCATCTGCAGACGACAGCCAGAAGTGTCCCATAAATGAATGTGTAAAACGGACTGGTAGAAAATGACCCACTACACATGGCATTTTTTTTTATAGAATTATAAAACTGAAGTGAAAGCCTAAAATGTTTGTTTTGTTGAATGAATCTCTGATTAACTTGTTAATACTGCTTATAAAATGGAGGAGGGAGCACGCAGAGAGCTGTCCTGGCCCATTACTGGGCAGCAGTTAGTGCTTCCCGGAGGACAGGAGCGCTAAATCCTTCCACAAGCAATGAGCAAGCACACAATCACATCAGTGGGGAAAGTAAAAGGATACAACATAATTCAGTGTTTGTAGTAACAAAGAGATGCTGTTTTATAACCGCAGTAAAAGTTCAGTTATAGAACAAAATGCGCCCAAACATTCCTTCTGTAATGAGCCGCTTTAAATTGACAGCATTATCATGTTTTAGAATCTGCAAAACATTTTATTGGCCTGATTGGCAATGAGTAAACATGGCCCACTTCCTTTTCTCTATCATGTGAATGTGCAAGAGCATCTTCTACGGCTATAACAAAAGCCTCAAAAAGGAGGAGGTATAAAGCACAACTCCTAGTCAGGAAACCTTGTATCAGTAATAAAGAAAAGTAAATCCGTGAAAGCTTGAGCCTATATCATATTTTGATTTTTTCTCCAGTCATGTATTGACTAGAGTTGTTTGATTAAAGTGTAAATTATTTTTTAAGTGTCACCTTTGATATAAGTGTTATGAATAAGCTAGTTTACTGTAGATTTATGGGTGGCATTATTTGAGATTACAAAGGCAATTTTCTTACACGATTTAAATAAACTTTAAGAAACTTGATTACTCTTTATTGACCACATTTATCAAAATATTCTCCCTTATATTTCTTACTTTAATCTATGTGTATGATTTAGTTCCACTTACAAAACTATTTCATTAGTGACTCAAGGGCTGAAATTTAACTAGAGATTATTCACTTCAAATTTATTTATTAAAACTATTATGGACATAGTCTTTAGTGTTTTAAGAACCTGAAATTCTCAAAGGACCAAAAATGCTAATAAATCAGTGCAAAGTATTTTATATGGCTTCTTTGCTTAATCAAGAACTTTACAGTGCAGTAGATACATGCAATGAGAAGGAGAATTAATAGGCTGCAGCACGGTATTGACAGCAGGGGAGCTAAGGTCAGGCAGAGTTGAGCAGCGACCTTATTGCTGGCCATTCTTCCTTGTAGATCTGAACTTTAATCCATAGAGATTGTTAAAGCCTCAGGTGAAGGTTTGGGCGATAATGGTGGCTGTTATCCCAAGGAACAGATGGTAGAGTGAGTGACACCTATAAATGTGCAGGCTGTGTTGCTTCAGTGACAAAATGCTAAACCCTTCTGGCACTGAAGTAGAGAGACAGGTGTCCTGACACAAAAAGAACTATCAAAACTCAGCCGCTAACCATGTATGTAACAGTGGAGCAAATTCCTCAAACCTAAGTAACTGTAAGGCTAAATTGGGGTGCGTTAATAGGGAGGAGGTACTCCAGAATCTTTTCCCTCTGGATTTCTTAACTCTTTTCACTGCCTTCTACTAGCAATATTTCTCTCCCTCCCTTCCTTCCTCCTAATGATTCCAACTATAGACCACCTAATAGTATATTAGCAAATCATAACAGTCTAAATTTTGGGTTTTAATGGGTTTACAAATGTATGTGAATGCTTGTACTCATTTGTAAGACAAAATAGCAGAATTTTTCTTTGATAGACCTACATAAGACTGTGAAACTCTTCTGTCAGCTTTATGTTTGCTGTAAGGGTAGTGTGAAGTTAATCACACACACACACACACACACACACACACACACACACACAGCATTTATTATAATTATAATTAGCAATGTCAGGTTTGAAGATCATGTGGCCAGCAGGGAAAACACAATAGTGTAAAAACAATTTAACAAATGTACTTACTTTAAATTCCATTATCACCTCAACCGATTACTTGTTTTAAAAGGTATTAAAGCTAATAACATTTAATCTACTTGCTTGAATGTAGCAGCATTTTTTGGAACCCAAAGAAAATAAAGCTTCAACAATCAAGTACAGCAGCTGTTAATTCTTTGGCACAATTCTTTCTAAAAGAAATTAGATCCTAATAGCCAACTCCTCGTACTCTCTTTCTTCCCCTGCATTTAAATGATATGTATTTTTCTAATAGGAGAGATAAATACATCAGGACAATGAACTATTCTACAATACTCAAATTAAATGTTCCAACTGTAGTAATGAGTAAATATAAATATTATAAATGTTTAAACACAACATGAGGTTCATTTGGATATATGTCAGTGCCAGGATAATCGGACTGAATGGCACTACTGCAGCCAATGTAGTACTGGCATTTAGAATTCATTACACCTTAGGTCCTATTTCTCTTCACCTGATAAAATCAGCAACTCATTCCACCACGCTACTAAGTTGTTTTCAAGCAATGTTATTCTAGACTCTATATTCTTTCAGTCTATACCCAGTAAAATGAATTCATTGTGCCCACTCTTGCAGTAAGTCTAGTATTTGATGAATAAATACAGACAGCTCCTGGCATGCATAGTGTTGAGTTTAATAGTAGGAGCTCACATTCTCCTCAAAAGTGTCCTTTGTGCATGGCAGATGTTTGTGAGCTAAATGTAGGCACAAGTCCTAGATATTCTGATTCTCACATGAAAAGGGATAATATGATACTATACTGTCAATTCTTTATACATTACATACACATTTAAAAATTAAAGTGGTAGTAAAATGCAATTTTAATCTTTATGTTAGTGTATTTCGTTACACATAGGATTACCACATAATGAAATCAATCAACAAAGGAGGAAATATTCTTCATTCTTTGATTCCCTGTTGAAACCAAATTATTTCTGGATTATGTCAATATTTTTGTGTGAACTTTAAGGTAACAACATAGTATATATATAACTACCTAAATCTTTGAATATGGTAATTCACTAATATTTCCTCCTTATACATCAATATAAAGTCTATACACATATGTGTGAGTCAATATTATAGATATATATATATCATGTGTAAGCATAATTATTTTAAATATTAGAATTTTTTACCCACAGTAATATGACAAATTTTCATGTCCATCTTTTATAATGTTCTATAATGTATATATCATGTTTTTTTCTAACCCCATAGAATTAGATGGATTGGTGTCTTTTATATTTAATAAAAGCTTATGTTCATACCATTTCAATGGGTATAACCACAAAATAGTTCATCTACTTTTATGTATTAAAAGAGACGGTTCCCTGCTGTTACAAAATTCTTCATGTGATCCTGGAATAAATTCTGAAAGTGATAGTTTGACCAACAAGAAAAGTATCTCAGTGACCACCTTATATAAACCCACATGAATATACCTTAGTAGGCCCTTACAGTTTTGCAAAGTAAAATGTGTGAAGCATTCTGGTGGAGCAAAGCAAGCATTCTAAATAGAAATATTATTGATTTCCCTTATAAAATTCATAACCCAGGTCTTTAAGACTTTTTCAATAAGTATCTATCGACTTTGGGTCAGTAGAACAAAGATTTTTTTTGGTGTACAATTCAATATGTTTGAGTGGTAATTGATACAGTATAATATTTATACTATAGAGACATCTACCTGATAGAGCAGAAGGTTGAGAGTACAGATTATATATGTTCAGAAAACCATTATAACAAAATATTATTATATGCATGCATATGAATCTAAAAATCTCTTGTGCTCTGCAGTTAGTCATTGTAATGTTTCCAATAGAATAAAAATATTTTACTGAAGTGTTCATTAGGATAGCATAGTAATGAATTCTATTTGTAACATGTACTTAATTATTTCCACAAAACACTGCTTGAGTTATAATATATTAAATATTTCATTACAAATTAAAAACATGAAATGATCATCAAACATTAAATCTTCAGAGTTTTTCATAAAACACTAACCATGATTTCGCTGAACTTATTTCTCTATGTGTTCATATACAAAGGATCACTCATATTATTACAGATTATCAGAGCAACAGTAAAAAGTAAAGTGACTCCATCTACTCCTACAATAAGTCAGGTGGGTGGTGTAAGATGATACCTAACCTCAGACAATCACTTTTCCCTTACTAAAGGCTTGGAGTTGGAGGAGGAGAATTTGCATAGTAATCATAAATTGTCATTCAGCAATTGTCTTGTGCTTGAGTGTTAACTTGCCTTCATTATGTTTGATTGATTATTTATTAAAATTTAACTCCCACGGGGAAAATGTACTGACTGGCTAAGATAAAATACAGTTTTAAAAATAGTTTAGAAAATTGTTCTCATGAGTCACACAAAACACATTTTTAAAAGCTTGTAGAAAGTTTCATAGATTAAAAATATGGGTAAGAATTTCTGGCCACATGTAGACATACTATCTATGAGGATAATGTAGAAGACTGAGCACTTGAAAAGAAAGAGATGTTTGCTATAAATAAGGGAGATGTCTTTTCATATCACTGGCTAGAGAAAGGTGGGTTATTTATTTAAGTAAAAATATTAAATAGGCCCCTACCTCACACAACACACAGGAATCAATCTGAGTTAAGGAACAATGTACATAAAATCAAACTAATACATTTTAATACATTTATATATTCATATAACAGGGCACTCCTACAAATACACAAAAATTATAAACTATGCAGAAGATTAACACATTCTGCTATCAGAAATGATAATCTTCCATACAACAAAACACTAAAAATAAGTGAAAAGTCAAAGTAGAACATATTTGCCACTTTTTAAACTTATAAGTAATTTCTACCCAAACTATATAGTGGACACCTTTGAATTAGTAAGAATAAGAAAATAATACTTTGTGGTGAAAATTGACAAAATACTTTAGTGAGGAAACCATAAGAATGCATAATTATATGGAATATTATAGTACATTATTATCATGGAAATGCTGAAAACAACCACCATGAAATACCATTCACACACATTGTATTATTGATGAAATAAATAAGTTCTGGTGATGATAAGGAGTCTGTATGAAGCTTCAAAAAATTCTAATTTATTGAAAGAATAATTGGGAGAACCACTAAAATAATAACCTTACCCAGTAAATACAATCTCAACCAACTGTTCTTACTACTTGATATGAACATTAGAAATACTCTTGGCTTACAATGCTAGTATTGGTAATTAGAATTCAGCTTTACTCAAATGGGGATGTTTCTGTACTGAGAAATACCGGATTGTCCATTGTTTGTTTTAATTTCTTACTAATTTAACAAATACTGATTAAACTCCTGCTACAAGTGAGATCTTTCTCTAGATGCTGAAACTATAGTAACAAACACTAGTGACAAAAATTCTTTCCTCCTGGAGTGTGCATTTTGTGAGAGAGGCCAGATAATGAACAAACCAAAGACATTACATAGAATATAGACAATAATAATTGTGCCTAAAACTAATAAAGCATGGTATATGGATATAGAGTGCTGAGAACTGGAATGTTAAATTTCGCTTTACTAATGGAGGAAGAAAATGCGTCATCTATCTTGACAAATGAAAATAGTTTTGGTTACTAAGTAAAAGCTAGGTTTTGAGCAAAAGTACTTTCAAACTGGAAAGAAATGATGATCACTATAGAGAGATTAATGCCATACTGTGTTGAAATGCTCAGGAAGTGAAATTTTAAATTTGCCTGATTGCCAAGAAAAGTTTCATTTCAGCATGCCCCAGGACATCAGGCATCTGAAGCAGAGATTCTTTCAATGTTAATAGCCTGGCTAATAGAAACTGTAAGCCTCCTGGGAGGTTGCCTGGAGGTGGGACGGCGTTGACCGTGGAGGCAAATAGATGTTTGCACACAGCTCCAGTTGGCCAGATTTCACCCCGCGGAACTTGAGCCAGTTCCCGGGGGGCCTGAATTGCCCATAATCCCCAGGAATTTCATGAGGATTAACTAGCACAGCATCTATAAACTTCTGAGTTCACACTGTCGCACACAGCAAGCACCAGAGATAGGAAACTTTTGTTGTTTAAAATGTGGCGAGGGGGTTTAGGATTTCCGAGCCCACCTGCAACAGGTCACCGCAGGAAGACCTCAAAAGTCCAGTGAGTTTTCAGAGAACAACAGAAATTCTGGGTGTTCTAGTTAAACTGGAAGGGGTACCTCTAACACTATTTGAGTACCGTTTTGCCAGGAAAGGGATTCACTACGGATTCTATACAATAACACTGCAGGGAGGATTGCAGTGGGATGAGTGTGGTTTCCTGGGATGGTTTTTATTTTGTTTTTATTTTTCCCTTGAGCTTTGAAGATTTTTGTCTTGAAGCCCAGAAAAAGAAAGAACACTGTTTTGCTGTGTGTCATGGGAGATACTAGACAGAAAATTCAACGTGAAATTGAGAGCGGAATTTAGTGAGCCAGGAGCAATTCCAGAATTTAGTGTTAGAACAGTGGGGAGATGTTAAGGCTTGCCAGCACCATGTTAAGAGGATTTGTACACGACTCATTTTAACGTTCAAATTCCTACGATATATACCATATTGTCCCAGTGTACAGCTGAGGAAGGGGACGAATAAATCATACAATATCCCCAAGATTACTAAAGAGCAAGATGATACAACCGATATTTACCCTAAATATTTTTGGTATCTTTTGTCCATGTTTTCCCTGTTTCAAATGTGAGTCAAAATGGGGAAAATAAGAGATTGCCTACTATCAAACTCTGTACCTTTATCTTTGGAGAAGCCTTTATTTTGTTCAAATTGGATTAATTACACTTGTGTAGTTTCTTATAAAATTATTAGAGGGCCAAAGGTAATAAAGAAGGCATATATTCTACACGAGTGTAAGAAATTACAGCACTTGGTCCCTATTTCATAATTGAAGGGAGAAAAATTCTCTCTAGGTGATTCAGAAGGCCAGCTAGTTTTGAAAAATATGTGTTATCATTCTGTGTTAGTGCTTACCAGCATTAGATGTAGAAGAGTGAAGACATCAGTCTGCGTGCCGGAGACCCTAAGGTTTGAGACTAGGACTGGGAGTCCCCTGCAATGTCCCATGCGAGTCCATATCCAAAGGCCAAATGATCTGTGATGGGAGATTGAGGATCTGTACCGGAAATGCCTGAGGGCCAGTGCCAGAAGCTACAGTGTCTGTGCCAAATGGCTGAAGGATCTCAGCCAGTAGGCTGAGAGATCTGCACTGGAAGCCAGAGATGACATCTAACACGAAGATGGGGACTGAAGCACCCCCAAAGAAAAATGCAGCAAAAGCTCCTTCAAAGGAAAACCACTGAGGGATCACCACACTGTTTTCCACTGTGCTTGCATCAGTCTACACTCCCACCAATAGTGGAGAAGCCCCTACAGCCCCGCCAGCATTTGTTATTGGTTGATTCATTGATAATTGCCATCATTTCTGATGTTGAACATTTTTCATATATTTATCTCCCATTTGTGTTTCTTCTGAGAAGGGTCTATTCATTTCAGATGCCCATTTTTGGATAGAGTCTTTAAATTTTGGGGGACTGATATTTTTCAATACTTTATATATTCTAGATACTAGATATACCTTGAATAGGTAAGAATGTCCTATGATGAATGTGATTATTATGTATATTTAACTTGTGCCAATAAACTTAATTATATATATATGTATATGTATATGTATATACATATACATATACATATACATATATATATATAAACACTCTGGCAATGAAAAAGAAAGAACACTGAAATGGTCCCAAAGAACAAGAGCCACAAGAAGCTCCTTTCAGGAAGATCTGCTGAAATCCTTCCCTCCTTTTATACCTTTCCAGTAACCATGTGGACTCAAATCAGCTGGGCATTGCCACTCACATTTAGTCAATGAACTACAGCTTCAGAAGCATTCTTCAGCACCAGCTAGAACAAAGCACCACGTATAGATTCAGTGTTATCTTAGCATTTCCATGGAAAAGTATGCACTTTGAAACTATTAATGTACAATCATAGAGGGTGACATAAACTTTTCTATGTTCTTTACTGTGTGCATGTTGCCCAAATATTTTGTGTCAGGGATACTAGCTTAAGAGCCCGCGTTGTACCACATAATGGCACTACACAAAGCTAGAGTCACGTGACTATCACCATCCTGGGAAGGGAGAGGGATAGGAAGGGAGGGAGACAGACAGAGAGAGAGACAGACAGAGAGACGATGGGGGGAGAAGAAAATAACAGATCCATATCTTATTTTATTTGTCACCTAAATTTTTCAAACTTGGGATTGGCTTATTAAAACTTTGCATATGAAAAAGTTATTTTAGTGTATTAGATATATCTTTTTATTTTGATCAGGTTTTGACACTTTGTCTCTATCATTTGTATCATCTTTAATTTTATAATTTATTGCTTAGAGACATCTGATAATTGATTGTTGATTGAGGTTTTATTGTTTCTGTCCTTACTACATATGTTGAGGCCTTTTCCTTTTTGAAACTTGATAAAAGTTTTATGTTTTTCAAATATTAACAACTTTACTATTTGTATTGCACTCAATTTAATGATCAAAATTTCCTATTGAAATCATTGCACTATCTACATAACTGGAATTTTCCTCAGTATAAAGCTAGTCCTGCCTTCCTGAGGTAAAGGCCAATTGAAAGAGCAAGGCTGTTAGTTCTGTTGTTTGAGAAGACTTAAAAGGATGGTTCAGTCTGTAAGTAGTAGACATCTTAATTTAGATTGACTTTTAAAAATAAAAGTCACCAGATACACTCAGCTCAATGGCTCAGTAAAGTTACTGAAAAACTCAGAACTTTCTTCCTGTGTGTGCTCCTATCTGGCAAGTTTTATTCTAAGACAAATGGTTGTGATACAGATACAAACAATACTTTGAATAGTTTTGTTCACTTGGACAAGGAGTCCATGAAAGCAAATTTTCTGCAAGTGTGGAACATATGGTTTATTACTGGTGGGCCAACCTGTCCGTCAGTAAACTGGCTGCGTGCTGCTTGTATGATACATCTCATTCTCGATTGGATGCAGTCACTAGGGCAACACTATATATTGATTCTCATGAAGATTTAAGTTTTGGAACTTGGAATTCTGCCTGGCTGCCCCTAAAAAACGTGACTTAATCAGAGCAGAGGTAGAGAGCTTCAATAATACTAGGGTTGGGCTGCGGATTTAGCTCAGCAGCACAGAGCCTGCCTGGCAAGCACAACATTGTGAGTTTGATTCCCTGTCCTGGAAAGAAAAAAACCAAGCACAACGTTGTGAATTTGATTCCCTGTCCCGGAAAAAAAAAACCAAAAACAAACAAACAAAAAACAAACAAACAAAAAATACAAGGGTTCACAATGAGAGGGGGGCAAGTGGGTAGTGCCCATCAAATAACTTACTAATTAGTTTTGGAACTAGGAAAATATCAATGAATCTCTCAGAACAATACAAATATGAATATTAAAATGTTGTTTTATAAAGAATTAATGAATTAAATAATATGTAGAATAAAGTAACTGCTTACTATCTGGGCAGTACTCTATGGTCAAAATTATTATGTGTTTGTATTATATTCATGCCACTATTATTTTTAAAAATCCAAAGATTATTGCTGTCTTTCTCTGGACAGGTGAGTGACTGTCTCTGTAGTACACCACCATTGTTTGTGTTGGTAGAAGCCGCAGAACCTCCACAACAATCAGCAAGTGAAGGTCATCCTCAAGGGAGACTCATAAATGGTCTATTGAGTGACTTTGCTCTGTTAAAGAGAACGGGGAAATAGTAACTGAATTAATTTTCTTATGTTGTCAGTACCTTCCATTGAATTAAAGAACATAATCAGTATGCTAGACATGAAGAATGTAAGCAGAATGACAGACATGCAGATATTTCACCTTTATATTGTTGATATACTGAGGCTTATCAGGCTTATCAGGAGAATCACATTTTCTGAAGCAGCCTAAAAGAGCTGGGTGTGCCTCCCAGCACTTGGGAAGCTGAGGTGGGTGGAGCACCACAAATCTGAGGCCAGCCTGGATTACACAGCAAGACTATGTCTCAATAAATACATAAGTTAATTAATTAAATAAAGAAACAAATAAATAAATTTAATCTTCTTCATCACTATTATTAAAAATACTCAAGCCTTCAGACTCAAAATTTTACTCAGCACATTTCTAAAGGCATACTCAAGCAGCGTCTCACCCTCAGGTGTCCTTAGATGCCCCTGAGCTTTGAAGCAGTCTGAGAGGCTCTGCACAGAAATATACTATAAAGAATAAACATTAAAATTTAGAAACTATTATGAACATAAATTTAGCGATAACTGTAGTTTCTGAAAGGAAGGGCACAGCAAGGATGGATGACTTTCATCTTAGAAATAAAAAGGCAATGTATTAATTTCAGGAATATGCTTTAACTGACTCATTTACAAACAAAATGTTACACGCAGTCTAATTTGTGTAGTATGGGTGAGCATCAACTGAAGTACAGACGTTTTTGTTCATTACTTGTTTGCGTAGAACATTCCTACAAACATCTGCAGAAGTGTTTTAGATTTACAATTCCTTAGGAAAATCCAGCATGAGTTAAAGTAAGAATGTGACTTTCACCTTAAAAAGACACAATCAGTGCAAATTAGATTCAACTGCACACAGTAAACATAGAGAATGAGTCACTTAAAATATGTCAAGGTTTATGTATCAGAATATAGATTATGTCTAATGATGAATAGTCCAGAGTTTCTCGATTGCTCTATGCTGTGCCCAGGGACTTGCTCCAACACATTGATTAGTGATTCTTGTTGCAAGCCCTCTCAAGTTCTAGAATGTATGGAATGTTCTAGAATATCTAGAATGCTCTAGAATGTTTAGAATGTTTTCAGTGCTGTAGACTGAATTTTTTCATTCCACAGAGTCACAAGTACAAATTGAAAAATGGTGAAATCAATGCCTGTTTAAAAAGTTCTGAGATCTTTGATGCATTTCCTTTGATTACCCATTGGCTCCAAGTTAGGTAAGATGTAATGGCTAGGAGGAAGTGAGTGATACTGGCAGGTTTAGCTTTTTTATCTGTGGCAATTTTCCAGGCTAAAAATCACAGTACAGTTACTGAGGAGGAGGAAAAAAATGCTTGTGGGAGTAAGCAATCAGCGTCCTTGCAAATATATAACTATTTTTCTACTGTTGAAGATTGTGATCGGGCTATGTTGAGTCTAAATTATTTATGAAATCCTTCTCAATTATGTAATGTCATTTGCCATTTTGAAACTGGACATTTTGTCTGTTAATATTTCAACAGTTTGACAACATTGAGTCATGTCCATGCTATATTAATCCTTTAAAATGAATTTAAGTGAAACAAATATGTAATTTTTCATAGAATTGGGCAATATTCAAGATATTCTAGTTGGGTGCATGCTTGTAATCTCTACACTTGGGGGGCTGAGGCAGGAGGATCTCCATGAGTTCAAACCCAGACTACACTACATTGTGAGACCTTGTCTCAAAAAAACCACAAGAGACTAAAAAGATATTTTAATATTTTGTGTTGTATGAACATAAGTCATAAAATTTATAAGGACAAGAGAAGTGGTGATGTTTAGGGGTCTACCATAGCAAAAGAAAACATCTCACATTGCTAATAAGCATAACAAATTTGCGGTCTCCTTCACTTTGTTTCTTCATTCCATAGGTCTCTGGAGTTTTAATGTATGTCTTCTTTTGCAAATACACTGGAATAAGTTAAAGTAATAACCATTACCACATATACACATTCTTGGTGCACATCAGAGTTTATGATTTCAGAAGGATGCAATATCTATTAGTTTCAGTTAAATTTCTTTCATTTCTCCCATACTTCATGGCATTCCTGATTATATACCTGCCTTCACATGGTACTTTAGAAGGAATTCCCCTCTCATGGCCCAAGCTAAGGTACAATCTAGGTCTGGGATTTTTGTCTGTTTTTCTTGTCCCATATTTCTATAGCCATAACTGTCATGGGCAAAGCTGAGAGGAAAAAGGAATAAAACAGTGTAGGAAGCTGAGAAGATAAGAACCTCAGAAAACAGAGGTCGCATGCAGAACAGAAATCCATGCGCAAGGCAGACCTTGTATTTGGTGGAAAGCTGTCATTTGAAGGGCCCTCAAAGATGCTCTGACTCTAGTTGTAAAATAGCCTTGCTAGTTCAGTGAAAGTTTGCGTTCTTACAACAGGAAGACCAACTAAATAAAACACATACATGTGCAATTCTTTAGATTAATTTATGTTAAATGAGCCAAAACTGTATAGTGGGCCATTAATTTAGAAATATTAATAATACCCATTACTCTATGACAGGAAAGAAAGCCTATTTATCTGACTGAAGTTATGTGTAATTACTTCTTATAGGACATGTTCCTTTATTTGAGCTACTTTTTCTGAATAAATTCTAGAGCAGTGCTGTCCAGTGGATTACAATGTAGGCAAAATCACCACATGTAGCCATATTAAAGATTTTAAATTTTAAATTTTTAATTAAATTTTCTAGTAGCCATATTAAAAAAGAAAAAGAATTAATTTTAATTTATAAACTAATTAATTATATATGTGTAAATTTAATTCCACATGTCTGAAACATTACTTCAACAGGAAATCAATATGGAAATATTAAGATATTTTAGAATTTCCTTGAAGCATAATGCAACTTCTACACTTAGAGGACCTCTACATTTCAGCCAGTCACCATTTCACACACTCTATAGCCACACGCCCTCATTGGTTACCATACTGGGCATCCTTGTTGTTGAGATTATCATGATTAAGATCTGATTTAAAAATTGTAAAATAAATCTGCAAGCTGATATCCATCTCTCCTTGACTCTATTTTGCATTTTTAAATCTTTTATTTGACTGGGAAATTATTCATATTAAAAAAGGAAATTATTCATATTAAGTAATTATTTAGCAAAAATGTTAAGAATTTCTGTGTGAGTAAACTTTATCTTAATTCTTACTTGCAAGAGGTAAGGATTTTTAATTTCATAAATAAATTGAATGTAAACTCCTACTAACATTTGCAGTTGGTAAGAGGGGTAAAATTAGGGTGGGAATAAGGAGGGCAAAATTAACAAGGAATATATGGTAGGTTTATACTGAGAAAATTAGAAAAATTTTGAAATCTCAAATACTAAATGTCAAAACTTTAATGTATTGAGGTACACTTGAACTAAAGAATTAAAATGCTTATCCCTTTACTAGTTCTTTCCTTACATAAACGTAATAAGTAAAAATAAAGACATATAAATGTTTCAGACAAATTTTCAGAGAAAACATAGTTTGTTGACTGAGTACTCCATGTATCCATTTCATCTTTAAACTAATTATTCATGATTTAGTTTATTGAAATAATTTAATGTATAACAAAAGCAGGTTCATCAGTTATATGCCAGTTTATTAACAGAAGTATTAGTTTATCATTATTTTTAAGACATAAGACAACATTAGGATTCCAAATCTCAAAAATATTTTTCAAAATATGAGTGTATGAATGAATATATTATACCAGTTTACCATGTTATATAAATCACTAAGTCCTTATGTAGCCAAAAATTATTTCATTTAAAACCAAAGATAATGTGAACCAATGTGCACTTTAAAATTTTCTTCTCCCAAATGTTTTCTTTTGGTGCCAAGGACAAAATATGAGTGATAAGCTAATAAACTCTTCAGAGACCAAGCCCTTACTAATTGTAATGTCCTATGTTGATTTCTAATTTCTTCATAACGTCAGTAACAGTTTTAACACCTTGTCAGGCATTCAGGAGCTTCCATCTGTGCACCACAGTGCATTCATGAAATAAACCCATCTGTAGAGCTGATTAAAAGTTGGATTAAATCCATGTTTTAACTTTAACCTGCAAGAGGTGAATCCTCGTACAGTTGTAGCCTGTAAGGAGAGAACGTGGAGAGACTTACGTGCATGGAGCAAACAGACCAAACATCATTTTCAGTGTGAAGGTTTGCTATGTCACTGTAATGCACCACTAATTTAAATCAATCATATAATATTCAAATTTAGTATGATAACTTGGCCCAATTAGAAGATATATTTTTCATCATTCCATTAGAGGAGAAGATATATCTGTATCTAGTTCCATACAGTTTTGTCCTACTTGCTATTGGCTGCTCATATGACTGATCATTTGTAGGGGAAATTAGAAAGACATTCTCTCACTGTACATCTTCTCTTTGGTTTGATTTAATCTCCACAGTTTTTGATTTATGTGGTCATTTCATTTAAGGTTCTAATGGTCATTTGAACTGCATGTATTATGGGTTGAAAAAGACAAAAAAATAGAGGAACTCATTCAGTGGAAAACAATTATTGAGTACCTACTATATACTAAAGAAAATCCAAGATACTGGAAGAAAGTACTGAGTTTAAAAAATCATTTGCTTTCTTAGATTTATGTTTGATTGTGGAGAAGATCCAGGAAATATATATATATGAACATATCCATATTACAGTGGAGGCTTATAGTGTTACAGAGAATTAGATGACAATAATATTGACCAGGAAAAAGAGGGCTTCAGTTTTAAATAGAGTGGTCTCGAATGTCACTAAAAAAATTACTTTTGAGTGAAGATTCAAAAGCGAGCAGGCTGGCCACCGCAATGTCTGACAAAAGACGTTCTAGTCGATTACAGCAGCTTGTGTGCTTCAGGACGGCAACTGAGGCAGGGGCTTGGGTAGTCAGCATGCACCTGGGGACTGACATCTGCTGTCTGCCTTTCTAATCCTCTGAGCAGCCTCAGGTGGTCAAGCTCAACACTGCAGCAATCAGAAGCTATTCTTAGTTCAATATAAAACCATGTGTTAGGAAATATAATTTTTAAAATATAACTAAGTAAATGAGCTTTGATTTCATGCACAGTATATCTAAAGTGAAATATTACTTCAAGGGAGTGGACATTTTTAAAAAATTAAGCCTTTGTACTTACTGTAGAGTTATAAATAGTTTTAGTGCAGACTAGGTCAGGCATAAACCTATCCAACTCAAGAGTGCTACATAAGGAACTCTGATGAACTTAGACTTTTTTTTAGTTATAAACTACTGAAAGGAAAAACTGGAAGTGAGTGGAAGATAGATGCTTAATTTATAAGAAGAATGTTTTGAAAACTCCAGTCTTGAATGTACTGTGCTATGGGGAAATGCAAGATACATCAAAAATGATATGTTTA
This sequence comes from Chinchilla lanigera, assembly GCF_000276665.1. Taxonomy (NCBI): domain Eukaryota; kingdom Metazoa; phylum Chordata; class Mammalia; order Rodentia; family Chinchillidae; genus Chinchilla; species Chinchilla lanigera. The sequence continues at coordinate 39,111,236 of NW_004955404.1, forward strand.
ATCTATGCTGTAACTAGGATGACAAAAAAGGACAATGAGATCCAGTATATAGGAAAGATGCTTAACATTAACAGAAAACACTAATGGAGGACTATATGGAGTTGGTCATATTACTGCATTAAAAAGAAAAAGATATACTTCTCTGGGTTTGAATCCTAGCTTTACCAATTAGTACCCTTATAAATCAGTAAATTCTACATAACAGTTACTCATTGTTATTATTGGACTGTTAAGTATTTGTACTTTGAATTTACATACAATAATATTTTGAATATTCATCAAAAGTACTGGGTTCATAGTAACAAAGCTGGAGTTACTTTTATAACTATCAGCGATTCCTGTGTAATTTCCAGCTTCTTCAATCAGCTGCTCAGTAATCTTTTTGGTTTAATGCAATAGACAGTACGTGAAAGTACAGTTACTGCAGTGAGTGCAAACATGGGAGAAGGCATAATTCCTGCCAGAATAGAAGAATGATAATAAATACTTATCTGGAATATTAAGAAATTTATTGCATAAAGTGAAAGGCAAAAATTACTTCACAAACCTGAAGACTAAAGGAACTATTTTCACAGGGGTTGCTGAGTACTAGAGGAAGGAATATTTAAATGCAATCTTAAAAAGTGAGGAGGGGGGCTGGGGATTTAGCTCAGCGGCAAAAGCGCCTGCCTGGCAAGCGCAAGGTCGTGAGTTCAGTTCCCGGTACCAAAAAAGTGAGGAGAATTTTGAAATGGAATTTGGTCATGAGATTTCAAAGAATAGGGTAAATACCAGAGTATGAAATTATTTTTAGTGTTATCTCAAGAGTCTTAAAATAAAAGCTATAAAATCAGAAATATTTTCAGGGGACCTCTGTCATGCTGATTGGAGGCATGTTTATTCTGACTGATGGATTCCCTTCTCACATAGGAAAATCAGTTCTTGGTTCAGGAAAAGAATGGATTACTATATCCCCAAGGATTTCCCTCCATCTGAGAAGGAATACTATGATTTTTCGAAGAATCCCTAAGTCCAGGCTCACCATGAACTTGTTTACTGGGAACAAACCCCAGCTGACTTTTACTAGCTTTATTTCACCCTTGAAAGGGTCCATTATGGGCAGTAAATTATACAGACACTTTACCTAAACTCAAAAGTAAAATTGGGCATATGGAAAAGCAAAAAAAAAAAAAAAAAAAAAAAATACTACATGTATGACCTGCTTCCTGAGATCTGGAAATATTTCTTTCTTGGATGTCTTATTTTTTAAGAGATCCTTTCTAATAATCAAACAACGTTTTGTCGTTAAAAAAAAAACAAAAAACAAAAAACAGACCACAGTTTGTTCCTAATTCATAAATCAAAGCTGCTAGGTAAAAGGCTCTTTTTTTTTGGTGAAGCATTAGCAGTAATCAGCATAAAAAATAGGAACTTAATCATCATGCAGATAGAATCTCATAATTAGAAAGGATTTCAATGTCATATACTTGGGAAATAATATCCAAATTAAATCAAGTGAAGAAAAGTAACAAACTAGTTGATGGGAAAATTTTCCCATTTGTCCAGGAAGCAAAGAACCCAAAGTCAAGTAGATGAAACAAAGCTGTCTGATTGAAGGGAATAAATATGAACATTGTCTACAAGTTTAAATGACATGAATAGTTGTAATTATACACAATAGAATTACTACCCACTGTGTACTGATTTTTCTTGAATGCAGGCCACTTTAATGCCTAGGTGATAATAACAATACGTCATTTGGGGAATTGTAAGTCACCTCTAGGGACTGCTATGTAAGCTCTGGGGTTGAACAATACCCAAGTGTTGGTACCGTCATGAAGCACAATAAATACACAGGCTTCTTTTTTAGAACAAGTAGGACTAAAATATAACGACAGAGCATTATGTTCGGCACAACAGGCTCAATCTGTCCGTTTTATATGCTCTGCAAGTATGGTAAATACCTTTTAAATTTTGCTGATAAGTTCCTCCTAGAGTAGAAAATCCACTAGATGAGCAGGAAAAGAAGTGATTCCATCATTTCCCCTCTGTTTCTTCAGCACAATGATAAACCATCTGTTTGGGAGCTGCTTTCTTCCTCTCTTCGCAGAAGCAGACGGTGATTCACATAGGGACAGCGCCAGCATGCTAGGATTGCAAGGTGGCTTTTTATTCCACCAGGTAAAGATGGGCTGAGTCACACATGGGCACTCATAATAGCAAGTCTATCTCCTGTGACCTTCAGTCCCTTATGGGTCTAGCCAAAGAGACTTGGGAAGAGTCTTATTCTGCAACTTGAAGCAGATTATTATGAATGTGTTTGGACATATTTGTCTCGTTTCTAAGTGGAAATGTTAATGGGAAAATAAAATAGATACAGGGAAAATTATTTAGAATGTCCTCTGAGGTGCAATATGGGAACCTCTGGCCATGTGTGGCTGTATATATTTAAGTATAATTAAATTAAATTAAATTTAACTTAAATATTTCATCCTTAGTCACACTGGGCACTTTTCAAAGGCTCAATAGCCACATGTGACTGGAAGTTATTGTAATGGACCACACAGATACAGAGCATTTCCATCACTGAAAAACTTAAGTGAGGAAGCACTGACTAAACGTACCAATTTTTTTACTTTTGTTGGTAGCATGATGGGAATAATCATAGATGAAGGACACAGCAGCTGGCTGAATTAGAATCAGTCTTGTGGTTTAACAGATATTCTCTATTAGCATAAAAAGTGAAATTCTGCAATGCATTTATTTTAATATAGTCAGGTTCACGTTTAATCAAGCTAAACTTATGAGAGTTGTTGGTATCCTTTGTAATCAACTAAATTTAAATGACTGAAATTATTTTTATTAGAGTTTTTTCCCCTGGCTTACTTTCTACCACACAATGGAAATATACTTACAGGTAATAGAGAAATAAAAGGGACTTTAATAGGCTAGGTATAAATTTTGATAGTCCTATGACATTTACATGCTTTATAATTCTATGATAAAAAGTTATACAGAATGGACAATTAAAATATTGTATGTCTGCTTTAAAATATATGACATTTTTACAGTTTTATCTTTCGGTTTTTCTAAAGTTTTTTTTTCTCTTATATTGACCCTTCTTTGTGATATTTAGAAAAATCATTGTATAAATCAATATTCACACCATGTTACTGGTCACTTACATGTGACTTTACATAATATAAAGTTCAGAAAAATGAAAATTTAGGTAATGTTTTCTGATGGGTAAAATTTTCTCATAAAGCTCAAATACTAAAGTTACAGTCCATAATGTGAAAGAGTAACAAACAGCTTACCAAATATAAAAGCATCAAAAAATAATTTTATGAATTAATAAAAAGTAAGCAGGAAATTCAGCACTAGCCTGTAAACAAGTTTTGTTTCTGATAATGAGACATAAATTAACTTTGGATAGTAAATTTATATCAGAGGAAGCCACACAGGATGAGCGGCTAAGAATGTATATGAATATGATTTATTTTCCTATTGCAGGCATTTTGAGACCACACAAGATGATTTCTAGGACAAATTTGATCCGATTTATGCATGAAACTTTACTGCATTTGCCAGGTAGTTTCCTGTACATAAAGATATATTTATGAAGGTGATATAATATATTTTTAAAATTCTTTGTGCTAGAATCCAGGCTGCCTTAGGTTTTGTGCTCAGAATTCAGTTGTTCTATGTTTTCTGTGAAATTTTGAATTAGGGGAATTTAAATCTTAATACTTGTCTGATATAGAAAATATTATTTTTTTATTGTCTTCCTTTTCTAATAAATTTATCTATAGTCCTAGGTAGCTCTGCCTTTCTGGAAATACTACTTTGATGTTAACTCATTATGGCTATGGGGTTTGCCTTTCAGAAATTATGTAACAATTTTTCCATTTTGTACTTACAATTCTATGAGAAAATTGTGGAAGTCCTAGTTACAAATAATAAACTGAGAACTAACAGATAACTCCATTGGCCTTATGACTTTAGCTATCAAAATCAGAGTCCAAAAACTAAATGCAATTAAAACTGACTGAACAACGTATTTTTTCTCTATCAAAATTCTATACTGCCTTCTTCCCTTGTGGAGGAATTATTACCCATCAGTTTTTGTTTTGAGTTCTGATGTTACTGCAGGGAAGATTCTGTATAAACTGGAATAGTCCTCTAGCACTTACCTAGACTGTAATAAAATTATTGCCATTGCAATTAATAGAGTAGTGTCTGCTATCTTTGTCAAAATGTAATATTCAAGAGGGCAGGAAACTTGGTGTGTTCTTGCTAAAAATGTGTGAGAAGAACAGATGGAAAGGAAGAAACATGGAACTAAGTTTCTAAAGGTGAAAGGAAGAAAGGAGAGAAAGAAGTGATGGAAGCATAAAGGAAAACAGGAGGAAAGAAAGGGACTGAATCCTTTTGTAGCTCAGAGCTAATTATATAAATTATTACAGTTAAGATAAGTACTTTGCCAAAGTACAGGAAACACAATAGCGGTATCACTAAGCTGAGTACTGAAGAATGAGTAATAGTTAATTCAGATGCATCTGGAGTAGCAAGGAGAAGTCAGGGCTGGTTGTGTTTTGTCGTTCACATTAAGAATTTAGGGTCTATCAATGATCACTATATTTTTGAAAAGTTTATTTGTTTTGCTTGAAAGGATAAAGTGTGGATTTTATTCCTGAAAGGCCAAAGAGGGAAGAGTTTGCCAAGAGTGGGAAGGAGTAGAGTAGGCTCTCTGGCACAGTTACAGCAAGGATAACTTGTTAAGGCCTGACCTCTGTGTTTAATTACCTTGTCTTGTATTTCTTTCTGCCTGCCCCTCCAGTCGTGTGGAGTTGTCCCACTGGCTAAACCATCCGGAAGTGAGGGGGTAGGAGGGCACTCTTGAAGCTGCCTGTAAAGGTTAGCCTATTTGATCCAAAGCAGGTGAAAGAGGGAAAATATCCAGCTTGTTGTCATGAATTAATCTAAGACATGATGATGACTTGATTTAAGGTCTTGAGAATACTACTCAAATCTACAGATTTCAGATGCTACTGAGCTTATTCATTGAACTGTTTGCCTATTGAGGGTTTATGGGTGCTGCCCTTTCTAGGTAAGAGTTAAATATTGTTTTTTCTTTTTTTCTAAGGTATATGTGACTCTAGTTTCTGATGTAAGTTCCATATTCCTCATTTGCCGCTTGTATATTTCCTTCAGTCAAGATTGTCTTTCAAAACATTTTGGAATCTCAAAGTATTGAGATATACAGAAAGCCGCTACTGCTACTCGGTTACTTAGTTTCAAAAGGATGTTGCCCTCATTTGCGATGCCTCAAATGGGCTCCTACCTTTCTCCTGCTAATACATCCTAGCTGTGTTTAGAAATTTCAAACAGCTGCTTTCATGCAGACCTCTGAGCTGTAAAGACAGAGGGTTTGACCAGATGAATGATCAATGAAGTTCCCCGATGTGCCACAATTCAGTGGCTGTATTTCCTGCAAGATCATCTAATTGAAAGCCAATGTTTGTTGCAGTGAGCATTTAAGGACATGATCTTCAAAAACACCAGCCCATTTTAACTTCAATCATGGAGTGATGCGCTCTTATTGAATTTATAATTGCAAATCAGCTCCATGTGGTCTTTAGGTCAACTTTTAATAGCAACAATATATTTTGGTTGATAGAACTGTAACCACACTCTTATTAAAGTGACTCTATGAAACCTAGAAAATCACATGTTTGAAAGAGAAAAAACATATAGCTATTAACGAAGCCAGAGATCTTCAGGAGATTGCCTTCCCAAATATTAATTGTTCCACATTATCCCTTCTTTCATTGTAGTGCTACACCCAATTAAGGCATCAAGCACTTAACCTATACTTATGAAAAAAAAAGTAGTTTATGATGGGTGTAATCATATTCCCACAGGTCCAATTATCTCAGTGGGCTCCCAATTAATCCATGGAGTTGTTAAGGCCTACTTTTAATTAGATCTTCTCTTCTCAAGAACAATCTTTTTTTTTTTTTCATATTTCACTTTATTACTTCCTTTACTGGAACCCTGCAGGGTGGGAATACTACTTTGAAACGTACTTGTTTGTTTGATGCCTGGTTGAGATTTAATAAAGATGATATTTTTAACTAGTGTCTGCATCTAGGTAAAGAAATAAATGTTAAGTCCTTTTCTATGAAAATTAAATGCAACTACCTACAAATTGAGATGAGACATATTGTTTATATTTTAGCATCTTTTTTGTTAAATCATATTGATCTTTTTCTTTATCATCCTAAATGTGAAAATCAACACAGAATTAACATTTTTTTCTACCTGATTTATCTGTTAACTTACCTTTGATGGCCTTAATTTATGCTTTAAATTTAGTTATAAGAACAGGAGATCTAAAAGGGAAATATTTGATCCAGAGTGGCATTTTGATTGTTAAATCTCCTCTAGGTCATAGCTAAGGCACTGAGGATAAAAGCTTGCTTTGTCAGCAAGGAGTTCCTTTTTTATTTGATTTCTGGGAGTTGGTACACTTGTTCCTTTTTTTTAGAGTTCATCAAGAAAACTCTTTGAAATTATAAATTAAATTCCAAAATTGTGTCATTCTTTCCAGCTAACTCTTTCAGCATTTAAGAATATTGTTTTTCTATATGAACAAAACTTTCTCTTTAGATTAGGAAATCATACAGCTTTATAGGAGTACAGTTCCCTTTGTCCTAGCCTGAATTTCCTCTTCACTGGCCAGAGCGCCTTTCCTTGACCTGGAGGGTAGTAAATGATTTCATCTTTCATTTATTGACATTATAGGAATTTAGGAAGTTAGCTTTCAGGAGGACTGAATTACCTCAAAAGCTTTATGTTACTATAAGGCTTACTATGAGCTAAACCACGTGAAAGTAAGTACACATTTAAATTTTTGTTTGGAAAGTTTGGCTAGCTGCCTGAGATTTAAATTTAATCCAATTGCTTTTATGAGTTATGCCTTTCATTGCATCTACTATTGCCATATGAGGAAATATTCTATCTTTAGTTGATTTATATTTTCACAGAATATCAATAAATTATAATGGTCATAGTTATGCAAAATCACCTGTAGGTGTAACATTATTCAGATACAAAATTTGTACTCAAACAGTTGTTTCTTGCAACCATTCAGAATGATAAATTGAGACGACTTTAAAATAGTTTAATATTCTTTTTTTATTCATAGTAACTGTGAAACACTAGTATTGTAGATTTTAAGAGTATCCATTTTAATACACTGAGTAGACACAGGACTCATACTTTGGAATCTGCAGCTCTTTTAAATTTCTTAGAATATTTATAAAGCTTTCAAGAAATGTTTATGGAAGGAAAAGGGAAAAGAGGAAAACATAATTATTCTTAATATCAGTTAAGTGAGACTGCTACATAGCTAAGATTACTATGATATTCTTTTAGATCTTTACAGCCCCAGGAAGGTATTTTGAGTAGAGTTTAGAATTCACTTTATTCTGATGGAATTTGTGGAAAATCTGGCCCTTTACTGCTGAAGTGTTTAACATAGCTCTTTCCTGTAAGGTACCTACCAAGTACTTTGAATAGAAATATAAAACGATTAGTAGGTACATTGCTATTAGTGAAGATGTCAATTTTAGACTCCAGTTGGCATTGGCTGAAAAAAATATTTATATATCAGAATCTCTAGATAATAAGGCTTAGTGAAAAACACCCGAATAAACATCAAATCAGGCACCATTCAGGTTGATGGGACTCACAACTGTTCTCATGTGAAACAATGAATGTAAATTGCTGGGATGCTGCTCAGCGATCAAGAAATTCTAACAATGGAATTATGTAAAAGAAATAGGTCTAAATAATGCCTCAAATTGAATGCATCTGCATTTCCCAGATAAAACTTGTTCTCTGGTCTTCTGGGAAACCATTGTCCCCAGACATCACTGCCACTGTATGCCTCGGTGATTCTGTGGCTTTGTCAATCAAACATCTTCAGGTCAACACAATTTTTCTTTGTATAAATTTCTACTTCATTTAAAGTCTTAGACTCTAGAGCAGGCCTAGGACTCCATTTGTATACAAAGATTTTAAGGGTCTCTACTCAAATTATTACTTTACTACATGGTTTAACATGCATGAAAATAATATTGCATTTTGCTTGCAGGTAGAACCCTCCTATATCTTCAGCTGCATTAGATGTTCAAAAAATTATTGTATTGAATGAAACCATTATGTGATACTCTCTAACCATGTTATAGTAGCTGGTATTAGTTGCTACATATGTTATTGATGAGACTAAATTCTCAGTTTGTATTTGGGCTCACCATTTTGTACAATAAATTTCAAATTATGCAGGACCATTGTGACTGACCCATCCCAATACCTGAGTTTCCCAGACCCTTTGGAGTTAGAATATCAGAATAGTTAATACTATTATGACTTGCTGATAAACCAGTTTAGTGTTCTTTTTTCTTTCCATCTTTCATTTTTTTCTCCTTTCCTCCCCATGTCTGACATTTTTCTTCCTCCATTCTTCCTTCTTACTCTTATGCTTCTTCTCTTTCAAATATAGAATACTTTCAGTTTAAATCTGTAGACTACAATACTGTAGTTTTGCCTTAAATAGAATTATCTACCCACTCCAAATGAAGTATTAGTCTGGAGTGGTTAGCTATGCTCAAATGTGGGATTTGGATTATGTTTATTTTTCATCTAAGCTTATGTATACCAAGAAACGATTAGAAGAGCCTATACTTTTGTATTAGAGAGCTCTTTGCCATCTCTAAGCAGTGGCTTCTTCTACCTTGACAGGCCCCACCGCAGTCTGGTGGATCACTCTTCAAAGCTTTCACAATAGCTGAGAGAGTGACAGCTGCTCTCCAGCCTCAGGATATTCCCCAGTAGCCATACTTGGACTTGTTGCTGCTCTGATTTTGTTACGTTTAATATTTCTCCCTTCTGTTCTCTTCCCCACTTCCCTCCCCTCCCATTCTCTTTTCCTCTCCTCTCTTTCTTGTCTTTCTTCTCTAATTCTTTGATTCTATACTTAGTGTAGGCTTCCAGTCATGGTCCATTTTTCTTACTGTGGCAAATCTAAGTAAATACACTCAATGGAATCCTTAGTAAGACAGCTCTAACTACACCCATATCTCTCTCCTTCAGGAAAATATATTTGCCTGAAAGTAAGAAAGACCTCAGTGAGGAAGTACCTGCTCCAAAGCAATTTAAAGTACATTATTTAAAAAAAATTTTTTCCACATTATGCTGCTTTACTATTTCTGAGACATAATTTTCCAAATACTTTGCTATTACTCAGATTACTCTGTATCACAGACTGTGGTACTGTCTTAGAGCCGATAGCTACAAATACCTATGACGAATATCATACGAAATGAGGGGCTGGGGATTTAGCTCAGCGGCAAAAGCGCCTGCCTGGCAAGCGCAAGGTCGTGAGTTCGGTTCCCGGTACCAGAGAAAAACAAAAAAAAAAACAAAAACAAAAACAAAACAAAACGAAATGAAAACTTCAACTATTTACCCTAATGCTAGAAGTCTCTACTTATAAGCAAATGCAAATTTAGGGGTGAAGTATTTGCATTTTATAGCACATTTCAAAAATATAAATAAGCATGAATAAGATCGCTTATGTTAGTATCAGCAATAGGGGCAAGACTTCAGTAAATATTTATATGTTTGGAGTCTCCACAGCAAAGGTATATGGACAATGAATATTTTTAAAAAGCAATAATTATTTTGAATCAGATATTGTTCTCAATCAATTTTTTCAAGAAATTATACATTTTATGTCACCATTGAAAACTATTTTCACCTTTCATTTTGTAGTTTTATACCATTTTAGAGTTCTGGAACAGATGTTGTACATATATTTATATGAAAATAAGATATTTTTGTGGTATAAAGCTGTAAAAGCATCTCTGGCATTGTTGATTCCTTCTCTGTTTCTCCAAAATCTCTGACTTTGTGTTATGCTGGGAAAGCTGAAGAATTCTGCTCAGGATTTTGGACACCATTCCATATATCTACTTTTGAGACAGAGAATAATTGCATTGTTCCTCTTCTGCTTATTTTATTTCTTCTTAGTCTTAAAAACTAAATATTTTAAGCTAAATTATAAAATTACATCATGTTATAAGAATTCGTGTCACTTTCTTCAAACTGAATCAACCTTCACTTACTAGAGATGTAACTTACTGACCTATGGTTGTTTCAGGTCTGGAAATGGAGCCTCTCGTGTAATATGTATAGGAAATTTTACACATAAATGTTAATGGCTAACCCACACACACCGAAGTAGGTTAACTCCTGTCTTAGTCACAAGCTCCTTTCTACCTGGGTCTTTCTTTTAATTGGCTTTAAATTTGTTGAATTCTAATAAAAGTGTCTCCAAAATAAAGGCAGAATAAGAAGCAAAGGTCTCTGTTTAGTGTTACACACACATGTGTGTGTGTTTCTATACAATTAATGATTATATATGTCAAATATATAAATCTTGTCTGTGTTCCAGTTGAAAAAGAAATATAATATTAAAAAGTCTACATCCAATTTTAACTTCTGAGGAGAGAAAATTTTTGGCACACATTGTTAAATAACACTTGTGATCTATGCAACTGTGGCGGAGACTATTTCACATGACTAATCCCTAGTCAGTGTAGTACTGCTGGTATCTCCCTTCTCTTCTGCATGCGCTGTATCTCTATTACCCATGGATCCCCATAAATAACTGCCATACAGATGAATACCTTTTCTTGTTAGCATTGTGAGAAGTATGTGTTTATTTTCCATGTTTTTATGTTAATTTTGTCTTCCCAAATATATACTGTTTTTAAAATTCATACTTATACAAAATTTACAATGATATATACATTCAAAATGTAATTACTCTCATTAATTTGTAAAATAACCATATAATTACCTGAAGTGGAGATATCTGAATTTAGATATTAACTGATTCACAGCATATATTTATTGAATTTTTAAAATTCCCTGAGTTTTGTGCTAATGAATCTGGATTTTCATGATATAGATTACCTAAAGGACTTGTAATAACCTATGTTTCATTGTGAAAGAAATAAATTTTAAGTTCTACGTATTAGAAACAGGTTTTTGGCACGTTACTTATCTTTAGTATGTCCTTGTCAATACCATTTTGATAATGCTGGATGTGTTTGTGAGACAGCCACATTTTAAATTTATTTTCCCTCTGAGGATCCATCATAGAATATACACTGTCTTTTTTTCTCAACAATAGAAGTTTGTAAAACTTTTTTCTAATATTTATGTGCTTAGAGTTTTGTAAAATCTCAGTACATTCACTTCTTTTTAATCCGCAGTGTAGTCATTTGGGGTGAGCTGATGCTGAGAGGTTTATTGCTACATAGTGTACGAGCAAGTACTGGATATTTTCTTTCTATAATATCTGGAAAGTTTTCCGTTTTAAAAGTTGTTTCCCCAAAATGTACGATATACGTTCGACTCTTACATTAACTTGACATTACTCTCACAAAGTGCCTGAGATAATAAACATAAGAGGGGAGGAGTTAAAATTTGATTCAGAATTTCAGAAGTTTTAGTGCATGGTCACTTGACTCTGTTGCTTTAGGCCTATGACAGCCAGCGGCAGGAACGCATGATGAATGGGAAGCCCCCCAAAATTAAAAAGAGAGTCAAAGGAAGGGATCCAGTCAGGCATTCCAATGTCCTTGTTTAAGGTAAGAACAGGACCCTGTTACCTAACTTTCTCCAGCAAAGTCTCACTATTTTTTAATTGGTGTCACAAACTGGGGATCCACCTTCAACACACCGAATGCCTTTGATGCCCCTCTAGATTCAAACAATAGGAATTCTGTATAATATATGCTATGCATGAATTCTAAATTCTAGCCTATTTTTCAACATATAGATATTCTAGGAAGTTTTTAACTTTTAAACTGGCTGCCCATAGACTTTTATCGAATGAATAAATGAAAAAAATAAACTTAAAAGGAATTTAAGTAAACATAAGCATGAATTCTTAATGCTATGGCATTGTTACAGTTAAAGTTAACCCTTAGCAAGCAACATGAAATAATTCAATGATCTAAATAATACAATAAAATAAGAGTAAAGTGAAACAAAGTTAATTCTAGGTTATGGTCTCAATCAATTATTGCAGGTTTGAGAATTCCAATGCTCCTGGAAGTCATTCAAAGATCCAAGGAAAGGGCAGTTCTGTAATTTTCAAGAACACCTAGATAAGACAAAACAAAACTTTTTGAAGATTCACATGTAAGTTGGTCCAGAAATCAACAGCATGACCAAATGTAGATGCAGAGAATACTGGAAAATGTTGCCCCTAAGTGTGCCATTTGCAAAAACAATCTGTTACTGTAAATTAAGCAGAGAATTTGCCCATTTAGTAATATCTACCACAGTCCCTTTAAAAAGAAAGAATTTTTTTAAAAAATGTATTTGGTTCAGAAATGGGTCTCTAGAAATATCACATAAAGGCAGCTATACACGCAGGCTGTTATTTTATCAAAGATTATGCTACAAAAGAACTAACTTGACCTCATTGATATCAGTATCAAAAGGTATGGATCCACATGCCAATATCTTCTTGTAACTAAAAATGAACAATCATTTGTCATTAATAAAATTCTTAAAACTACATATTCAGATATTTAAGTTTTACATGGAAATCAATTAAATGAGTTAATTCATGGTTTACAAAAGACCCACTAATCTTAGTTCTGTCTCATTTAAGATCCCTTAATTTTTATTTGCATTGTTTTTATTATTTTTTTGAATGTCTTCTTTGTTAGTACATGTGTGCAGTATTTAACGATTGCATATATCATGCGGAGTTTGTACGTGTATGGAACACATTGCAACTGTCTCTTCGTCCTCTTCCACTTTCATCTCTCCCTAGTCCTTCCAACTCTTAATCCCCTTCCCATTTAAAAAATCCATTTTTACTTTTTCATTGGTTCTTTCTCTCTTTTAAATCTTCCCTTCCTTTTTCATCTCCCCCTTCCTTCTTTCCTTCCTCCCACCATCTGTGGTTCCTTTCCCATTTGAAAAAGATCTCCCCACTTCCTATTCTGGTATTTAGTAAACACACTCATATTCACCTCATAATTTTTATAATTATAATTTGTTAATTATAAACATTATATTGTTGCTAATATAATAATTCTGAACTTAAAAATGATCTTTTATTAACATTCAATATACACTACTTTCCCTACAATAGGTACTTAATTACAAGTTTGTAGATTATGCCCACGAGTTTGAGGACAGCCTTGGCTACATAGGCCAGCCTGAATTACGTAGTGAGATTTTTGTCTCAAAAAATACTAACTGATTAATTGAATTTCAAACAATTTCACACCATAGGCATATCTTCATTTGCTTCAGCAATGTATGTGACTTTCTCAGAGCATTCAGAAGGTGTTTGATATTCATCAATGTATCACCGCAGTTACAGTGGAATTATTAAAAGGAGCCCCACTGGGGGCTCCAAAGAACACAAAAGATTTTGACAGGTACAGAAAGCTCCTCACAAAGCAGAGGCCTCCTTATCCATAGCCGCCTGGGCATCTGAGCTTGGAATTCAAGTGCTTCCAGGAGAATTTCTGTGCCTGTGTCATGTTCACATTCATTAGAATTTTTATATGGAGTTTCTCTGTTTTGTGTATCATGGTTTCCATGAGAACATTTCCAAATCTAGGGACTGTACTACTTATCTTCTTAATTTACTGCTTTGATGGGATTCTTCCACTTTCATCCCCCAACGTCGTAGATTTCAGTAAGGTTTTATGTTTTTTCTTTTTAATGTAGTTAGGAATTTCAGGAAACTGATTGCTATTTTTTACTTTAAAGAATGTTAAGAAATAGCAGTCTGCAAATAGTGGACATTTTTAAAGCCTATTACTTGATTCAGCAGTGTTTTACAACACAGCAGAAAAACAATGAGTTTAATGTCAAACAATAATAGCTTTTAGTCACAGCGCTGCTGCTTTATTTAAAAGGAACAAACACATTCTAAGTCCATATGTCAGTCACTTTCCTAACTATCACAGTTTTAGGAACAAATAAGATTGTTCTAAATCTCAAAAATATTAGTAGTACACTAACCCAATGATGTAAGAAATTTTAAAATCTGTAGAACCAGTTTTCTTCTCTTGAAAAAGAATAATATCTATCTAATAAGAGTATTGTGTGAATTATATTAAACTGATTTTACTCTCATTATTATGCTAAATATATTTTTTGTTTCTGAGCTTAGCAATTTTTGGTTCTGTGGGTTAAAATGATTTAGGATATTAATATTATAGGCTTGAGGTTTGCTTGAATATTGACTTTGTATGAAGGAACCCAAAGTAAATACCCCCAAAGTGGTTTACAGGTTGAGTACACTGAGATAAGTAATGTGTCTAATTCATTCCATAATAATAAAATTCATATCATTTGCTCTACTTTGATAAGAGGTTTCTTGCATAAAAGCAAATTCTAGAGTTGTTTATAGTTCTTACAAATTTCAACCCATGTTTGAATGTCAATATTTATATATTAGATTACATTCATAAATATATACATGTAATTTCTTTCTTAGTCTGGACCCTTACAAGTAAGATGAATCAGTAGCCCAGCATGAATTATAATCATGGACTAAAATGGATTAAAGTTTTTTCCAATATAAATGTCATATAAATTACAATTCATTCTAGTGTTATCTGTTTAGTGCACTTATTATATTATAAAAGAAATTGATTTGTGTTATCTAAGATTCATGATTTCTACAGAATGTATAGATCAAATTAAACTTCTTCTGAAATATTTCTTTAATCTGTTCATAAAGTTTTCTTGAAAACCCTGAATTACAAAATTTCTTATAGAAATGAGTTCGTGTTTTCCTAGTTTCCACAGATACACACACACACACACACACACACACACACACACACACAATCTTATATCGAACAGGAAAACTCAAGAAGCTTCTTAAATAAATAGAATGGATTCAGAAAGAGATGAATGACATGATGTTTCTAGAAATTACAACAAAAGGCACTATTAATTTTAATTCTGTGATGATTAATGCATTTCTAACAGAAGACTATGGGGAGTCCATACTAGTGTTACTGTAACAAAGTATGCAGTCATAGTAATTTTTGCCCCATATATTTCTTTGACATTATTTTGATTGCTAGAGTATCCTTTATTTAAACAAATTGTCGTATTTTGTACCCTTTTCCATGGTACTTAACAAAGTACACTATCATTTATCTGAAAGATTAAGTAATACTGACTTTGAGTCTATGAATGAAAACACGCTTTTCCATAGAACTAGGATGAGAGTGAGAAGACAAATGATGCAGGACATACAGAGTGTGGTCAAGAATATGGTGAATGCTTATATTATTTGAAAAATCACAATAAAAAGACACATTGTCATGAATCCCTTTAACTTTGAATACTTACCACATCTTTCTTACCACGTGCTGAAAAAGTTCTAGAAGTCTTTAGTCATGAAAGTTTTTATTGTGCTGTGAGGCTGCGTCAACGTCATGAATCAATTCAAAACTTTTACCTTTCATAGTAATTTTCACTTTGAGGAACAGTGAGAAAATGCAGTGCCAAGTCCAGTGAATAAAATGGATGAGGACACACCATAATATTCTCTCAGACAGAAATTACTGGAAAAGGTTGATCACCAAGGTGTTCTTAGGAACTATGATAAGTGTTTTATTTTTTAAAAATCCTCACAGTAAAGGTACAACGTTACTTGAAATACCCACCTCATTTTGAACACACAAATCCTATGATTATTGACAATGTATTTTCTACTTTCATAAGTTTTCTTTTGTGAGTTTAAAGAGTCACTTCATTCTGCAATGACCTCTTTTTGGCATCCAATAAAGAACTTGCTGTGATCACCTTATCCCTCCAATGAGGGTAGTTTGAGTCAAGCATCTTGATTGAAAGACATTAAATGTTTTAGTTTTTATTTTACATGGAAAATTACTCTGGCATATTTAAATTGAGGATCAATTAAATTTGGGTGGATAATATAAATATGAAAATGTCCAAACGAGAAAAACATCTCAAAATATTGTACAAATTATGTCAGTAGATTGCAATGCATTTCTGAAACTCCAAAGAATGTCCCTATTTTAATCCACGTATTTGATTCATAATGAAAATAATTGCTAGTTTTTCTTCTGGACTCTAAGATTTAGATCTCAACCTTTCACTTTCCCTTAATCCTCTCTTGCTCCAGGTATCAATCTGAGAAGTCCATTGGAGCGTTCTGAACGTATATTACAATTAACCAAGTGAAACGTACAAGCATGCTCTTTGAAACCATTATTTCTCCAGTTATCTGCATCTCGGCGAGGTTGATTTACCTCTCTAGTGAAGAATCATCCTGATTTCACGTCCCTTCCAAATCCAATCCACCTGTGTGGGCGCCCGCAGAACCTTCTGCTCTTTCTATTTCCAATGGCAATTTCATATCAAACAAGACAACTTCCCCACTTTTCTCCCCACTTCACATTTCTGTCATGGTTCATCTGCACAAAGCAATACACAGAAAAATGTAAACTTACAAGTTAGGTGATGCTTTCCTCCCATAAAAATGCAGTGATTTCTCTTCACAATGTGATAAATACCCAAAACTTTAATAATACTCAAGCCTAGGCATGTATTGGACACAGCTGAATTCTTCCACACTGATGTGTTCTTTTGCCCTTTCTGCTCACTCTACTTTAGCCACCTGCGACTGTCAGTTCAGTTCCTTGAAGAAGTTAAAATATTTAGTACCTAGTCCCTGCCACTCTGCTGCCTTGACTGTATTTCTTTGACGTATTTCTTTGGTAAAATTTTCCTTTCACTTATATTTAGGCCTAAAACTCATACTCTATAGTCTTTCCTTTTTTCCCAGCTGTATTAAACTACCTATACTTACTTTCCTATCATTTTTCTACCCAGTTCTGACTTGAAATTTATCTTTTTATTCTTTTGCTTGTTCATTATCATTTGCACTAACCCGTAAGCTCCCCGAGTCTGACACTAGTTTCCTTTCCCACCACACATCTGTCTTGTAGATTATCTATTGTAAGAACACAGCTGGAGCTGCGCTATCCAATGTGGTGGCCAGCAGACATATGAGACTATCGACATTTAAATTTACACTAGTTAAAAATTAAACAAATTTAAAAGCGTAGTTCCTGCATTATGCTTGCTGTCTATGCCTTAGACACTCATGGCTGCTGGTTGCCACGTTTGACACTGCAGAGACCACATACATAACTGCAGTGGTAAAAATTCTATCTAACTGTGCACTTTTGGAATAAACAACATTTCAGTTGCCTACCAAATTTCTGCATCATTTTGTGACACAAAATTATTAATACAAAAAATTATAAAAATCATATAGATTAATGAAGGAATTTTAATATTCTGACAGAGTAAGGCAAAGAACTTTTAATAATGGAGAGCTTCAAAATTGATACTGTTTTTGCTGGGCTTTTTGTTTATCTTTTTAAAAATGAATTACTGTTTTGCTATATCTTGACATTAAAGAACTTAGATTTATACATTACAAACCTTGCTCAATTCTCCCAGAGAAAATTTCTCTTTGAAGTTATTGGGAGATCTAAAAAGAAAATGGAGATAGAAGAATTGAGCCAGAGGGCAAAATGTTATTCCTTTTCATGTATCTATAAAATGAAATAAAATATATTTGATGAATTGCAGTCTATTTGCTCTCCTTCAGAACTTGCAAGATACCTATGTTTTTATGAAATATAGATGCCAAGGAAAACTGGAGTCCCTGAAGAGGGGGTAGAGATGTTGAAAGGCAGAGTGGAGACCGTAGCAAAGAAATGAAGCAAAAGGATGAGAATGTCTGGGCCCATCATTAGCTGTTTCTTACAACTTAGTATGCTATACAGAACTAAAGTTCTACCCGTGTTTCTGATTTTCATGTAATAAAAATCCGTCTTTATGAATGTGTATTCAGCAAGTCTTAAACAAATGCTGTGTGTTATAATTATGAGTAAAATATATCATCTGACCTGAGGAAGTTTAAATATTCATTTATTGGGAATATAACCATCCTAGTTACCCCTTGGTCAATGTTTTACTGTTACATCTATAGTTACTTTATTTTTATACTTATTTTGAAATTTTCTGTCAACACCTCTTTGTATGTACTTTAGGAAAAACTCCAACCACTCCCAGTGCCAAATCCTGCTCACCTCTGTGAGGTCTGCACACAGTCACATAAATAAAGAGCTTGGCACTGTGTTTCAAAAGCTGTCCCTTGCCCCCAAAAGGCAATGGCGCCACCCTTGATAGAGAGAAGACTCTGCTTGGATTCTTTGAAAGGAAATAAACAGTGCTGTGTCTCAGTGGTGCTGATGAATTTCAAATGTGTCTATGAGGTTTAGAAAAATTCCCCACTTACCTTTCATAACCTCTGACAAGATAGCATCTCCTATGACAGGACACAGACTAGGCTGCAATGGCGGTGGCCCATTGCTTTCACCCTGGCCCCAGCAGGCACTGAACCCACAGCCCACTTTGTGAGATTGGCAAGGAGAAATCCCGAGCTCCTTCAGAACAGAGAAGGTATCAGGCAAGCAGGGCTGTAGGAGAAGGTAGGACAGCACCATCCACCTCTCCCCCATTTTCCCTATTTCCTTGTGGATTTCCTGGCACTAAAGCATTGAGCACAAAATCAGGGGCTCAACTAAGTAACTATGCTTTGCTGCTCTTAGAGAGCAAGTGATGGAGGAAGAATTGTGACTCCTGCTCTTGGATAAGAGGCTAAATTCACTATCAAAGGCAGATTAGCCACAGAGGGAAGATGCCCAAATGGGGCCGAGGCAGCCCTGGATAATAGGCACCTTTTGCTTGTACTGTACTTTTGGATTCACTGAGTAGTTTTTCTTTCTTTAGTTAATTTTATTGGTGCATTTTAGATACACATAATGATAACATAAGTCATATGAAATTTATCCCTATATATGATCTATCCTGTCTTTTTTCTCCCCTTTTCCCCCTTTCTTGAACCCCTCTTCCCCTCCTTATCTACAAAAGCTTTGTTACCATTTTTCCTTCTATTCTCTATTTTTTCTTTTCTGTTCCTTCCTTTTCCTCTCCCCCTTCCTAGTTTTTCTTCCCATTTCCTATTTTCTAATCAGAAATTTATTTATTTATTTATTTATTTATTTATTTATTTATTTATTTATTCCAGTGCCAGGAATTGAACTCATGACCTCGCGCTTGCCAGGCAGGCACTATGCCCCTGAGCTAAATCCCCAGCCCTCAGAAATTTATTTAAAGCATTATCTGACTAATATTTCTCAACTCTTCTCCTTCACTTATTTGTTTCAGGTTTCAGTAAATTAGCAAATTCCTTTCAGCACTGGCTTCATGGTTAGGCAGCCCAAGGGTGCGTGCTTGGTTTCCACAGTCACAATTTCCATCTTGAAATTCTGAATGCTGGAAAATAAATAATGCTGCATTGTTTACACTGAGCCCCACTAATCATTTAGCTATTCCTGATTAATTTTACCTGTAGCAAAATTTAGTAAATTAGTTTTAAAGGGATCTTTTATTTCTCTTTTTCCAACTTCTACATCCCATCAGGCATGGAGAGTTACATGTCTACTTCTTAAATACCTCTTAATGCCTCCTCCCTCCAGCTTTGATGCCATAGCTCACATTGGTTCACACCTGGACCACTGTAGTAATCTCTGGCTACTCTGCATTCTGTTTTTGTGCTTTAGCCTTATTACTGCTATTAGTCATAATTTCAAAACAAAGATATCCTCAACACTGACAGTTCTCTAAGTGGTAATTACTCGTGGCACACTAATCTTTGTAAATTTTTTTTTTGTATTCCATATGGTATCTGAGTGCATTTACTCCCCATATTTAGTGTATTTCATGGTCCAGGGATATAGCTCAGTGGCACGAGAGCCTGCCTGGCAAGTGCGAGATAGTGAGTGCCTGGCACTAAAAAAGAAAAAAAAAATAATGTAAGCTATTATTGTCTGACAATTAAATCATTTAAAATTTAAAGCTATTTTATTGAAGAATAGCCATTGATCTCCTTTCAATGATGATGTCTTTCCTCTTTATCTAAGATTGGAGGATCCTTTTGTTTAGAAAAAATGTGTTTTTATTGGTTCATATATGGGTGTGTGCTGGAGAAGAGAAAGAGGAGTGAAAAGAAAACAACTTTTTCATTTATTCACAGTCCTTCAGCTTATTCTTGAAACTTTTCTCTTACAAGGCTTTTATTTTGGGCTGGGGTAGAATCTAGATCTCAGCTGACAGGATGGGCCAGTGTCCAATCCCTGTGATTTTGTATCAGTAGATTTGGACTCCTAATTCACTCTATTCCCCCTAAAATCTTAAACCCAATGATTATTTTGGAAGCTAGAAGTATATAGCCATTAAATGTACATCTACTAGCAGAAACATTTGTTCCAGTTTTTAATATTGCTCATTTTCACTATAAAATACAGTAAGGGGTTTTTCTGAATTCAGGTTTTGAGCTGCTCCTAGGAATGAGAAAGAAAACCTTCTATAGCAGTTAAGGTAACCGATTTTGGAATTAAACTGAATTCCGATGATATCAATGCTTCTTTCTAACATTATGTTCCTTGGGTACTAACCACAGTTTTGTCATGTACAGCATCATATTGTCATGCCTAACTCACAGATTTGTTCAGAAAATAAAAGAATTGTCTGGCACATGGAAAGCACTTTAGAAATGATGGCGGATTTTGGTGTAGCTTTTGTTTTACTTATCGTAATATGGGTTCAGCTTGTGCAGGTAGATTTTGGTCATCCTGTCATCATGGCTGATGGTGTTCTATATGACTGGCAGAATTTTAACCATGCAATGTCACTGTTATAAATGGCAGATGGTGCTGTGCTTCCTTCCAGCACCTCATATTGTGGGAGTTGGAAAAGCTGAAGCCCTTCGTGCTGCTGAGTAAATAATCCAACTAAGAATCTCATGCATGTGTGCATCTACTCTTGTGCAACAATGCATGAATTAAAAATTTGTCTCAGTAGAATTGTTTCAAAAATAACAAAACAAATGCTTCTTAAAAACATCCACTTTATATCCAAACCTGTTGATATTGTTTTGGATTTCTATAATTCCTAAGAATTATTTAAGCTATTATTGTAGTGTTATCAATGTGTACTTTATGAGCTAGGCTTTCCTACTTCTCAAATTTGTGTTTTGGGACATACCAGCAACTCAAGTATTTGCTTGAATGTGCATTTCCATATCAGTAAAACCTAAATGTGAAGGTTTAATGAATTGACTTTAATGGTTTTCTTACCTCCTTAAATGTTTTCTTTGTTTTAATTAGTGTACTATACTATGTGCTGCACTACATTGAAAAGTTCACAGCATGGATGCTAATGGTCTCCTTTTAATTACTACATAATGAACAAGGTCTAACAATGCAGTTTTAGAGTTTACACTGAACAATTAGTAATTATCATCATCTTTCATGGTGCAGAAATCTTAAGGCTTCCTGAATTCCTGGCAAAATGTACATTTAAGATATTTTACTTTTCCATCATGTATAAGCACACATGTATATATGTATATACAGATATGTACATTAGGTAAATATGTATTTATTGGAGAATAAAACATTACTGAATAATTAAATTATCTGACAGGTTACATTTCAAATTTAATATATTCTTTCAAATGTATTTAACATTTATGGATCATCTGTCAGTTTTTCTAGTCTGGAGTTGTACCAATATATTCACACTGGTCACAATTAAAGTTCTGTATAAAATGATTTATGGTCATGCCACGTATTTAACAGATTACATTTAACAGATTCATTGTGAATATATGCCTATTCAGGAAATCTTTTAAAAGTTGCTTTTAGACTTAATATTTCAGGAAAGAAGTTGATAAGAAATCTAACAAATGAAAGCTAGAGAAGAGGTACAGCCCCATTCAGTAAACATGAGAATCTATTATAGAAAATGATGGATATTTGTTCTTTCCTAAAATAGTTCCATGACATTAAATCATTATTTTATTCCTGACTTCTTTATTCTTCTCCACCTTTACTCAATTTCTCTATCTTACCATTTTGAAAATTTTTGTCTCTTTACATAAAAGATATACAATTCCATTTGGGATTGTATTTATGAGGCACCTTCATCCAAAATTTTTTCATATATTTGCATAACTCAAAATATTTTATTTAACTGGGCATGGTGGTGCACACCTATAATCCCAGCACTTGGGAGGCTGAGGCAGGAGGATCGTCAGAGTTTGAGACCAGCTTGAGCTACAAAGTGAGCTCGAGGCCATCCTGAACTGCATAGTGAGACACTGCCTCAAAAGGACAGAAAAGATTATTTAATTTAAATCAAAGAAATATTCTGATACATTTTATAATTGCTCTCAAACTCAGTTAGTATTCTTTTTTTTAAATTGAAGAGATCTATTGTACAATATCATCTACAATTAATAACAATATATTGTATACTTTAAATTTCTGAGAGATTTTAAACATTCTAAACACAAGTAAATTTATCTTACTTAAGCCACACTGTCATAGTTGAAAGTTATTTTTATTCTTATTAGCCCACCATTTTTTTAGGTGGTATAAATAAAGCACACTTAGAAAAAATATTTCTGTCTACAATTTGCGATTTATCAAAAGAACAAACATATATAAAGGTACATGATAACACAAAGGTAATATCAAATCATGAGGAGAAGGAAATAATTGATTTAAATGAGTACACCAATAATTTGGGAGTGGAAGCAGAAATGAATTAGTTAGGAGTATTTCTTAAAGGGGAAAAGCCAAATGTAGACTTAGAAGAAACATTTAAATTTTAAACAGAAGTTTATTGGGAGCTATTGAAAGATCTAAGGGAGTAATAATATGCTTGAGCAAAATAAAAATTGGCAAATCCTAATCATTTCTGGCTGTGATAATTAATCAGATAGCTAAATACTAGCCACTCACCTGTTTCAAAACATAAATTTTACTGTATGTGCACAACAAATTACTCTTTCACGCGCACATTAAAAATATACACAAAGTCTCACTGGGAATGGGGGAGAAGTTCGATGGCGGCCTTTGTGGAAATAATTATTATTAATTTAGATTAGCATACTCTAGACCGATTGTTAGCATTCCGGCTTCATCTAAACACAGCCATGCGAGGAGCAAAGGCTGGCAGTGTGTTGGTGGAGGCTTTCCCACTATTTCCGACAGCTGCTTAAATCACAAACATTTCAATCCTATTAATTCAACACGAAAAAATCATTAGCATTGTACTGAGGCTCTGGAACCAGCTCACTCCTGCTTGGTTGATCGCTCACGTCAAATTAGAAAACCTCCCGCTCAGGAGCAATTTACCATTCTTTGAATAAAACATATTATTCTGATCACATTTTGAGATGATGCTCTTCTTGTTTGTGTGAGAAGCTGTGATGAATTAAACTCCAGACTGAAATTGCATGTCAGGGTTTGAGAGGGAGAGCTTTTCTGACATTCATTAACCTCATCAAAAACAACATTGAACCCTTTAATTGCTAAAAATGTTTTAAGTCATGTCTTGCTCACAACATCCTTATAAATTTGATACTATTATTCCCCTTTCCCAGATGAAGAAACTGAGACAAAAAAAATTGCCTAAATTCATATAGTTAATAAGCCATGGAATTGGGATTGGGATTGGAATTGGAATTGGAATTAGGATACACACCTTTTGATCCTGGAATATGGGTCCATCTCACATAGGTCACTGTACAAATACAAAATAAAACCAAAAAAAAATTGAGCAAAGAACCCACAAACTTTTCGCTCTGAGATATTTACAAGCAATCTCATTTTATTCCTGGAGGTGAAGAAATAGCCAGTAAATGTCAGAGCTAATATAAATTTGAGACGTCAGATTTATGAAAGTCAATATGCAAGGGTCCAAAGGGACTCAGAGCTGTATTTCCTTTCAGCCAAAAACTCTGTCCGTATTTACTGTGCAAGAATAACATATTGAGCATAGTATGATTTCTTATATCTGAATTTCTTTTTAATATGAAGACAGGATGGAAGGATAATGGAATATATATTGGGCACAGTGCATAGCATTGCTCAATATACAAAGTAAAACAATGGCATCCTTGATTTTATATATAACTAAGAAAGTACCAGAGGTGTACCTGGTCATGTGACTACACCTGGGGTGTTGACTATTAGAAAGCCAGGTATACTATTTATTGTAAGACATTAGTCATATGGTTTTAATTTACTTTCCAATTTTTTTAGAAAGTAACTTATTGGTATCCCTGATAAGTATTTTCTTTAAAATCTTACTGTAGAGTCCATCAGCATAGTTCGAGTTCTAGAATCCAGGTATTAAATTGCTTAATGATTTCATAAATGAAAGAAGAACTTTAGCTCTGTCAGGCAGGTTTAGTCTTCATACAGCCATGAGACATCTTTTCTTAGGAACTGTAAACTGAATGGGATGAAAACAGTAAATATATGTACTAGGAACTGATTGTCCCTAAAGACTGCTTTACAGTTTCCAGGCTAGGAGACAAAGGTGAAAATTCCGTTTTGCAAATATATAGAACTCTCTACGTCCAGGCATGGAGTTGGGGGAGAATTTCAAATTACATAAGAATAACACCAATAAACATTTTGATACTTTATAGCTATTTTGGCATGTCATGGCTTTTCTCACATATCTTTTCCATTTGTATATTTTTAAAAACATATTCTGGGTATGCATGTATGAACATTACTGTTTCCCAAGTAGGTTTAAGTCACTTAAAAACAAACATATTTACATTTTATCTTGTGACCTCAGTTGCTTTCTGTTTATCTTCTTATAGAAGTTTTTTGTTTTTGTTTTTGTTTTTGAGACAAGGTTTCACTATGCAGTTCAGGCTGGTCTTGAATTCACTTTGTATCCCAGGCTGGCCTCAAACTCACAGTGATCCTTCTGCTTCAGCCTCCCAAGTGCTAGGATTATAGGCATGTGCCACCCTGCCCAGCTAGAAGTTTTTTTATTAATTAATTTTACAATTATTTCTTTTCTGTCTAATTTTTCATGTTTATTTGATAAAAAACATGCATGTTATTTTATACAATATGCTATTTTGCAATGCATATAAGATGAGATATTGCTTAATTAAGCTAGTATATATGTTGCTTCACATAATTTTTATGGTGAATTTACATAAAATCTACTCTCTTAGCAATTTTCTTTTTTTTTGGAAGAGGGAATTGAATTCAGCACCTTGAGCAATTTTTAGTAGACAATATATTCTTATTAACTAAATCCACATGAACTTATTCTTCCTGAATAGCTGAAATTTTGTATCCTTTAAACAATCTCTTCTCTTATTTTAATTCAATAATAAATAAATAAAATACTATTCTGCTTAAGGCATTGAAATGAAACATGATAAAATAATGATACTGGAAAATAAAAACTCCCAACCTGAATGATATCTGAGGACAAGTTTGTGTTCCCTAAAACCAAAGAATGAATTTTAGGAACAACAGAGGTTAACAGCAGAATATATTTATTGAGGGAAAGAAAAGAAAACTTCTGTCCAAGAGAGGGACAGAAGAGGGGTCCAAGTGGGTTGCTCAAGACTCTGTCTTTTCTAGGGACTTTTCTAGGGCTAAACCACGAGATGAGGTGAGTCCAAGGTAAGGGAAAATGGACAAAACTATGGTCAACCAATAAGAATTGTTCTGGTAAAATTGATTAAACTGGGATCAAATGGGGAAGCGAGTAAAATAGCAAAGGGGCATGAAGACGGAACAGGGGCTTTTCCTTTAAGGGGTTGGGTCAAGGACTCTTCAAGGTCCTGCTACCTATTTAGAATATCAGTCACTGGTGTCCATCCCTAGGGAGGTATGTGGGTGTGTTTGTTTAATCTTTAGTCTTGAGGTCTGGCCCACAGCAAATATGTATCTTTCATGTCTTTCATGTTGGCTCCTTCCAGGGCCTGACCCTGTCTGACTGCCTATAATATTTCTATCTAACTCAGCTGCCTATAACAATAGCACCTACTGAATTATTTAATCTCAGGAGATAGTATAACTTTTGCAACTTTCTGGGTGTTTTTGTTGTTTGCTTGTTTCTTGTTTTTTTTTGTGTGTGTTACAGCTTGAAACAAAGTCCTTCAGACTAATCTAGATTCCTGGTCCTTTCCATACTTTTTAAAACTTTGAAACAAGGTCTCACTAAGTCATTGAGTTACCCAGACTGGACTCAAACCTGCAAGGCTCCTGCCTCAGCCTCCCAAAGTGCTGGGATTATAGATGTGTAGTACCACTCTCAGTTCTCTGGGCATTTTTCTTTTTTCTTTCTTTCTTTCTTTTTTTTTTTGCGAGGGGGGAAACCAGGAATCAAGATCAGGACTCTGGACTCACTAGGCAGGCACTGCGCCACTGAGCCCCATCACTGGAGAGTCTTCCGAGTTTTTCCTACACCACTACTGTTGCTGGCTCGCATGGGTTCTTGTTCTTAGTAATAATGGAAACTAAAGCGAAGCATTAATTTATAAGAGCTTTAATTAAAAAGCAAGAGAAAATGGTGTAGGGCTTTCGTTTGAGGAGCTGACAAATATCAGGCTAGCCCTGAACGAAAGAAGAGAAAGAAAAAAAGTAGGAAAGTGCTCCAGCTTGAGCAACTGGAGGGGAAAAGTTCTGATCAAGGGCTCAGACTGGCCCACCCACAAAAGCTGTAGATGGGATTCTAAATGATTCCCTGGGTGCTGGGCTCCAGTTGATCATTATCTCAGCCCTGGTATCCCAGCTCTGTAATCCTCAGGCCTTGAGGAGTGCCTTTGTTCCCAAGAAATGATTGTTTGTGGTGGTTTCAGTCACATGGAGCTCTGTTTTTTCTGGAAACCAAGTAGTCACATGTATAGGGAAAGAGCTGCAGATTTCTGGGCCAAGATGAATGTTGAAAATGTTACCCCGCTGGCTACATTCTTGAAGGGGAAAGTGATTGTGTAAATTCAGGGCAAACAACCTTCAGGCCAACCTGAAGACAGCCACTCCCTAAGTGATTAACACACCTATGTACAGTTTTGAGAAGGGATTTTACCTGTAGTTTCTGGGAAATAAAATAAAGTGGATGCCAATCGTGTTTATTCTGCTTTTAGTTATCCTTTGGGGGTTCAAGTGAAGAACTGGAGTTTTTAGCCAACCAGGCTTTTAAGATCCAGACTGCCTGATAAGAAAATATAAATCACATTTCAAGGAGCAACAAGCCAAGGGCCTCAGACATCTGACTGTCCCCATCCCTGTAGTGGACTATATCTCCTTGGTGTTTTGATATGCCAGCCACAATGTTCCTTTAAACACAGAGTGTAATTTCCTCAAATATAACCTGTTCATACTTGTGTGCCAATTTCCTAAACACAACTATGATCTCTCTGACAATAAGCTGTGTAACAGTCAAAGGCAGGATTTAAATGGTGTACATAGACATGAGATTTGGAAAGTCTGCGAAACTCTAAAATTGATTGCAAAAGTGAGTGTAGCTCAAGTTTTAGAACATAACACCTATGACTCTGAATTAGGTTCTGAAATAAATTTGTGAGAAAGAAAGCTTCAAGTACCACCAGTTTTCCAACCCTGTGGAGGCTGAGGCCAGGTAGTGAGATCAAGGCCAGCTTCCTGAACGACCTAACAAGACTTTCTCAGAAAAAAAAAAAAAAAAAAAGGACTGGACAATTTTATGCAAGCTAAATTTATCGATCTGAATCATAATAGTTAATTCAGTAGAAAACCAGATAAAACCAAAATAAACAGCTAAATGATACTAGGTGATAAAACAGAATAAGGGAAGAAAATAAGTATCTGCCCACTTCTCAGTGTAATCTATCGGAATGATTAATTTTGAAGAAAAATATAAATAAAAATGACTATAGCTGTTGACTTTTTAAATACTTTGTTAAAATTATTGAATAAATTGACATTTTTTTGCTTATTTTGTTTTGTAAGGAACTATCCTAAAATCAAACAAACAAAAAATGCAGGTTCCACTTTTTTTCCTTTTTGTCAGGAATGTACAGTCTTCATTGCTTTATACGTAAGGAAAATGATCCTAAAATGTCATCAGCCCTAGAAGGTACAAGATGAGGGTCGAACGCACAGGAAATATCTGAGAGATTGAATCATTAGTTATTTCTTTATGGAGAGGGTTAGTTTTCCCATGACAAATTAGATCCAGAAAGCTTAAAGCAAGTGTGTTTCAAAAATGGAAATTCCAAGTAGAAACCAAAATGAGACTGTTCAAAGCAGCTACAAATAAAAAGGACTAAATTAACTATTTGTAGGTACTATGTGATTCATGCTTAAAACTTTGACAATTTTGGGGCTGGGGATTTAGCTCAGGGGCAAAAGCACCTGCCTGGCAAGCGCAAGGTCGTGAGTTCGGTTCCCGGTACCGGAGAAAAACCAAAAAAAAAAAAACTTTGACAATTTTGTAGTGACCAGTTTTCACTGTCTGAGCACATATCAGTACTGCTCAATGTGTATTACCTTGTAAACTTTTTATTTTTTAAATCATCGTTCATTTATTCATTAAAATATTGTTAAACTCAGCTTTCTGTTTACTATGATGCTTATTCCATTTTGTACTATTAGACACACATATTTGAAAAATATTTAACTCATTTCATGAGGAAATTAAATATTTTCTGAAAGAAATCATTTTGTTACTGTTCTCTACCAACAAACTTGAAACAACTTTCATCCAAATCAGCTAATTCATTTAAATATCTCTGCTCAATGGTAACATTTCTAAAGGCCTAGTTTACACAATTCTTTTCTACATAACACTGCTTTACACTGTTACAAGTATATAATTAAAGAACATTGCTGTAGTAAACATGTTCTCTTTGATATGATGCATAATGGTTTTCCCACATTGCCCTGCAATCACTCAAATATATTAAAAATGTATCCTTTGAAAGGCACAAACATTTACAGGTTCAAATCTTTATTGTTTTACAATTGTACAGGTCTTTTTTTAATATAATATTTTGTTATTTAAGTGACCTCTAAATTTAATTAATACAAATTAATATAGAATGCATCTTTTTCTGAAACTCTACTATGAATTATGATTTATTATCAATATGATTATTCTAAATAGAGTAATAAAAATGTTGGGAATGTTTGGGCCCCACAAGGGGATA
This sequence comes from Chinchilla lanigera, assembly GCF_000276665.1. NCBI lineage: Eukaryota > Metazoa > Chordata > Mammalia > Rodentia > Chinchillidae > Chinchilla > Chinchilla lanigera. The sequence continues at coordinate 39,140,469 of NW_004955404.1, forward strand.
TAGCTCAGTGGCAAAGCACCTGCCTGGCAGGCATGAGTTCCTGAGTTCGATTCCCAGTACCAAAAATAAACAAAAACAAAAACATTAAACCTGGCCTGTAAACTGTTTTTTAATAGAAGACCATATTAATTTGTGAGGAACAACATCGCCATAGCAAAATATAAAATGAAACTGGGTGGTTTAAAAGAAAATTGTATTTTGTCACAGCTCTGGAGGCTAGGAATCAAAGGTCAAGGCATGGGTATGTTTGGTTTCTCCCTATGCATTTCTTCTTGACTTAGACTCATGTGGTCACTCACAATACTTAAGCATCCCTGGTATTTATCTATGTGGCAAACTATGTCTTTTCATAGATACCAATATAGATTACAGCCCAACCTTGTAGTATCATTTTAACTTAAAATCTGTACAGACCCTATATTCAAATACAGTCACATTCTGAAGTACAAAAGTTTGGGGCTCAACATGTGAAGTTTGAAGGGATATAGTCCGGTGCAAACAAACCCCAATGTTCAGACATAAGAAAATAAGAACTGTAAATATATTAAACTGTTATTACAAGATATATTTAATTAATAATATTAAGATATGAATCATGGATATATATATCAAAATTTTAAAATGTTTAACTCTCATTAATTACATTGTCCCCAGTATATGTACTTATATATAAAATTTCTCATTTTATCTTTAAAATTATTGCATAGGAAGGTAAGACTAAACTTAGACAGCAAAAAATCTGAGATTTAATCTCATGAAACTCCACCTCAAAACTTCTTGCTTTTTCAGGCATAACTTCCACGATAACTAGAACACTTCCTATATAGAGAGACATTAAATGATTTACGATTCTATTAAATTGATTTTGCCTGAACCTCGCATCTGTCTATACACAGTTATATAGATATTTAAATGTGTGTAAATACATGTTATATGGTATGTGCTTGTATTTGTGCACAAAATGTCATGAATCTTCAATTTAAGAGATATTTTCTAATACTTCATATTTTTTATTAATCTGAAACTTGTCCCTATTGTAATACAATAAGATTTACTTGCACAAGATTCTATAATTGTTTACTAGCTGAATTTCACGTTAAATTTTGGAGCATCTTGGCAGCATATTGTGTCAAATGAAGGTAATGGAATAGGCCTAAGATTTCTGAAATGCTCTAATTAGCTTGTACTCATTTGAAACTCCAAGAAGTCAATAGCACAATCTGTTGCAGATACATTGTGCAGTGAACAACTGCCTGACATTTTGGGTTCACAAGGAAGGCCTAGCATTATATTCCTCTGAATAAACAAGCTATTCTTTGTATTTTAGTTAATCATGTTAATCAAAATTTACATACAGTTCTAGCCTTGAGATATTTCAGCCTTAATCAAAGCAGCCTTAAAATAGGATTAAGAGCTGTGTTAACAAAGAAAGACTGCATTTGGTAGTTGTTCTGAACATAAGATTTATAATGGAGCTAATTTTGAATTTCACCTTAACTACATAGAAACTGCTAAGTTGTGGAAAGGGTACTTCCTTTTCTTTCTCTTTGGAAATAGACATAATACATTGTTCATAATCTGATATGATTATACAAGGATACGATGTGGGTAGAGTGCTTAGCAAATAGCTAACATTCAGCGTATAGAACTTCAGGTATTTATTTTATCAGACATATGTTTCTTTTTTTTTGTTTTTTTTTTGTTTTGTTTTTTTTTTTTCGGTTTTTCTCCGGTACCGGGAACCGAACTCACGACCTTGCACTTGCCAGGCAGGTGCTTTGCCGCTGAGCTATATCCCCAGCCCCAGACATATGTTTCAGTTATTTTTCAAAACACTGCAACTATGCTGAGGTCATTATCAATTAATTTTGATATTTAGAATAGAAAATTAATGTGGGAGATGATTGTCAGTTGTGCATTTATTACCTACAATTAGTTAAACTGCAAAGTCTATGGATATTGTCCTCAAGACTACCTTCAATTCTGATACCAATTGCAAGTTGACACACAACCACACTGAAGGACAGTAGTCCACTAGAAGGATTTGAAAAGTTCAGTGAACATTATGATTATATTTACTGTACTTCAAGGAAACATACTGAGCCACCAAATAAAGAAATACATATGAACATGAATAAAAATGTTGCTTTTTATGAACATTTCCAAAATACAATCTCCAATGCTGATATTTATACTATAAAATTAAATACAAGTTAGATTAACAACGTTATTTTCTGTAGCATGTTAGCGCTATTTTTAAAAGGCTGATTTTGTACCTCTTTCTATATGTGAAATATAATTATTCTTAAACCTCCCATATACTTATAAAAGTTAAAACATTACGCACCTGTACAGATTTTTCTGGAGGAATTTATTGATTGAAATTAATGTACAGAGAATTAATATGTAGTGTGTGATCAGATATCCAATAACTTAGGCTAGGAGTTCTTGGCACAAGGTTTGTGCTGTGTATGTTTTCAGTTACTGTATTAGTAAACTTATCCATCAAATATGATTAGTGTGTAGGAAGGTGATCTAAATAATTAACTAAAAGTGATTGAGTAGCACTTTCAGAATTTAAAAATGGGAAAGGCATACTTTGTGCTTCTACTTAATAGAACTGTAAGGAGAGTCACAAGCTTCTGTCTTATTGATGTCATAGTTAAAGGGACAATGTCAGAGATAAAAATATCCTCAAGAAGGCAATTATGTAACTGAAAACACTCCTTGATGATGAAGTTTATCAAATTATTTGTAGAAGGATTTTTTTTATTTTAAAGAGAACAAAATAACAATAAAACAGAATTTCAAAACAGGTTAGTGGGAGAGTTACAATAACTAATACATTGTATAATGTTGCCTTTGTAGTAGTTATTCAAAGTACAAGATATAGACATGATATCTCATCCAAAAAATAATAGCACAAAACTTGCTTATCAATAAGCCACAAAATACTAGCTATATAACTATCTTTTCTGTGTGTAATTATATATTTTTTCTTTTTCCTTTTCTTCCTTTCCCCTTTTGCCCATCACAATTTGCCTTTTCATCTGAACAGTTACTTCCCAATTCACAGTATCTGTTGCATATTTTGGATCTTATTTACACTTTCAGCTTCTTACTCTAGGGAGACAATACAATGTTTATACATGCAAGACTGATTTATTTCACTCACGAGTATGGTCTCTAATTGCATCCATTTGGGCCAAGGGTATAGCTCAGCAGCACAACCCCTGCCTGGCAAGCGCAAGGTCATGAGCTTGATTCCTGGTACCAAAATAAACAAACAAACAAACAAACAAACCACCCCCCAAAACCCACCTTGCATCCATTTACCTATAAAAGCCTCCAGTTTATCTTTCTTTATGGCTATGTAGTACTCCTTTATCTATATAAAAAACACATCCTGTTTATCCATTCCTCAGTTGATGGGCATTTGGGTTGTTTCCAAGATTTAGCTATCACAAATGCTGCTATAAACATGGGTGCATATATATCTCTGTGGTATGATATTTTTAATTCTTCTAGAACCCAGAACAGGTTTCCTTTTCCCCACAGCCGCACCAGCATTTGTTATTGTTGATTTTTAAAAATTTTATTTTAAAGAAAAGAACAGAAACAAACTAATAAAAACAAAGACAAAAGCAATAAAAGCAATACAGAATTTCACAACTAGATGATAGGAAATTAACAGTGGTTGTTGTGTTACATATTGTTATCTTCAAAGTAGTTGCTCAGATTACCATATATAGTTATGCATGATTGGTCAAACAATTAAACATTAACTGTTCCTTTCAATGAACCAATAGAAATTAGTAGTACAGCTATCCTAATTATCTTGTGTGTATATATATATCTATCTACACAATATACATACACACACATATATACATACACAATATATATATACACACACATATATATTTATATACAGACACACATATTATATATACACACACATATATATATCTTGTGTGTATATATATATACACACATATATACATACACAATATATATATATACACACACACATATATATTTTTCCCCTTATTTTTCTCTTTCTTTTCGCTTTCCCTCATCCCAGTTGTTCTCTCCTTTGAGCAGTTTCTTTCCCTCTCACAATATCTATAGTACCTTTCAGATTTTGAGTTTTTGATGTATAGAATTTTCAAGGTTAGGTTCAAAACCACCAAACCATGTCTCAGATATATATAGCCATTTTGCATTACCTTGCAGCCTACAGTGGTATCTTTGCTTTCTCAACAGTATTAGAAAACACCCATAGTAATATTGAATTTAGTAAAACATATCAGCACAGATACATAAATTGTAAAGTTTCCATTTTAGTAGCATAGACGGGTTCATTACACTTGTGAATATGTACATACACACTAGAGTTCTCCAGAGGAACACATTCAATATAAGATACATTACATATCCCTTATGATTACATAAGGGATTAATTAAATAGACTTGTAAGATCAGAAGACAGAAAATCACAGTGGTCATCTGCACGATCAGAAGGAGAGGAACCTACAATGGTCCTATGCATGTCAGTGAGCGCAAGGTCCTGGCTCAGTGGAGGTCTAAGACCTTGAAACTCACTGTAGTACCAGTAACCAGTCTGTTAGAAGGCTGAAGATTATGCATAGCGAGATGGAAGAAAATGAAGACTGACATCCAAAGGCAATGACAAAACGTTCTCTTTTTTTAAATTTTAAAGAGAAAAAAAAAAAAAAAAAAAAACCTACCAAACAACAACAGTGAAGACAAAAACAAAAACAATACAAAAACAACAAAAAGGATACATGACCTCATTCCCCTCCTGGGTATTTTTCCAGAACGGTAAAACACTTTCTGTAAAGGAAAATATGCATTTCTTCTTTCCCTTAGCATTCCGCGCACGCGGCAGGACGACTGGTTGGCGCCACCTACATTTGGGGTGGAGCTTCCCCTCTCTTTCCCTGTTTGCTGGCCTGCTTGCGGGTCATCCAGACACACCCAAAATTGTGTCAATCTGCTGGGTTGTTCTTTCTGCAGTCATATCACCACGCTGACAATCACGTTGATCACAGTGTCTATGTATCTAAGTTTGCGTGACACGAGCAGCAAGAATTAAGGAAGTAAGAGGCCAGCAATTTGTAGTTGTAATAAATTTTTTTTATATATGATAATTTTGGAAGATTTTGAAGTTGTGGGTCAATTAAAAACTACAAAGGTTTAATAACAATGCAATTTTCCTCTGCAAATAGAAATGACAGGTTTCAAATAAGGCTGTCTTAAGTTCAATGACTCAGCCCTGTATTAATGTTTTTGAGACATAGGGAATTTAGAAGAAATAATTCATCAAGTTTTACTCATGTACGAAAATAAAATACAAGTCGGGGATATCGCTCAGCGGCACAAGCACCTGCCTGGCAAGCGCGAAGTCCCAAGTTTGATTCCTGGTACAAAAAAAAAAAAGTAAAATAAAACAAAATAAAATAAAGCAAGGAAAGTATTCAGTAGGAATTTAGGATTCAGAAATTTGTCTTTAATAAGACACTAGAAAATAATTTTTGACATATTGAATGAGTTATCTTTTGGCATTGTAATTAATTTTTTTCTTCTAACTCCAATATAAGTAAAAACTGAATAACCTTAAACAATTTTCCAAAGTTAATGAGGTCTATATGAACAAATATAAATATATTTAAGGTAATTATGTGTAAAGGTTACAGTTTATATTATAGCACAGATAAGAGGGGTATGTTGAGTTTTTAAAAATTATTTCCTAAGTAGTTAAAATTGTATTGTACTGTGAAGTTATAAACGTAATTTGATGTAAGAATGAAAGGCATGAGAAATTTTTTTTCCAATTTATTTGCAACTTTTCAAAGTAGTGCAGTATTGTTTATAGTGTTCCACGTATGCCAACTTTCTTTTTATCCACAAACAATAACAAAGCAAAATCAAACATTTTAGGAAATATAGCAGTCTTTATTTATAACAGTATAGTATAAGCAGTTTGGTTTAATATTGATACAGAATATTTTAAGTTATGCTTTAAAGAATGGTGTGAATGAGAAATATGTTGATGTATAGGACATGTAACTTAACATTAGGATAATTCTAGGTTTGATTTGAGGTATGGCATTTATAATACATCTCCTTTGACTTACTTTGGGTCTTACTGCTGGTGAATTATTGAAACTTGATTCTTTTATGAGATATGTTTATCTCTACTCAGTTCAAAGTGAATTTTCTTTTCCTTTTCAAGCAAGAGCTCATATTGAATGGTGAAACTATAATCCATCATTTTGTGGCTTGGGAAACACATTTATAAACTTTATGTTATACAGGTAATTTTCATCTTTATTGTGTAGAAAACACAATGTATTATAATATTAGGCTAATGACATAATATAGTGTATCATTTGAGCATATGATTCAAGAACTCTCTAATCAGTTAAATAAAACAAATTCAAAGTCTAAAGGCTTCAAATAATCCTAAAAAGCCATCTCTGTTTTCACTGGAGCATATTCAGACACAAATTTCATACAAACTGTCTGACTTCAATAAGAATCCTATATATAACCGTGATGTTTGCACTGAAGAAATTCCATAAGCTTCTTTAGCAAGCTATTTCAGTGCTCTGCCTTCCTGCTGAAAATCAGCAAACCTCTAATCAGAGTTTATGTGCCTGATTGCCACCATCACCTTCTCCATATACTTGCAAAAAGTCTTTGTTTTTGAAGGAGTCTTTTCTAAACTTAATGACTTTTTTCTACATTAACATTTAACCATTCCTCCATAGTGTTATATCTATTCACTCTTTTAAAAAAGAAAACACAGTATGTGCTCATCTTAGATCCTATGAGATGAAGAATATACAGCATTGCCATGATGTAGACATATATTACTGCCCTCATGACTCGTTTTTTTTTTTTTTTCTGGTACTGGGAATTGAACTCACGACCTCGCACTTGCCAGGCAGGTGCTGTGCCACTGAGCTAAATCCCCAGCCCCTCCTGCCCTCATGAAACATAAATATTTCCCCATAAAGCTATATAAGTGTGACTGAAATGACTGCTATCTGATGCCCTGGACATCTATTTAAAGAAATCTAGCTCCAAGAAAAGGCAGGTATTCATTTCTCTGGAAAGTGATGCAAGGAGTATAGTAGTTCCTAAAGTAAAGGAAAACCAAAATGTTTCTGTGATTGCTGAAAAAATGTTCCAATAGACAACTATGTAGTAGATAGTTTTAAACAATTGATTTTCAATAAATATTTTCAAATGTGCTATAAAAAGATAGAGATACGTACTCAGTAACTACAGTAGTAAAAGTAAAATTGAAAAGAATGAATAACAAAAGATTTGAGAACAGAAAAATGTATGTGTAAAATATTATCAATAGAACTAGCTATTCAGTGGTTTAAAATTTATGCAAAGAACAGAAATATGTCTTTGTTGGCAGGCCTGTGTTGCATACCTGTAATCCCAGAATTTAGGAGGCTGAGACAGGAGGAGCACTCAAGTTGGAAGCTAGCCTGTGTTATATAATGAGTCTAAGTCCAGACTTAACTGCATAGTGAGACCCTGTGTCCAGAGAAAGAAAGAAAGAAAGAAACAAAGAAAGAAAGAAAGAAACAAAGAAAGAAAGAAAGAAACAAAGAAAGAAAGAAAGAAACAAAGAAAGAAAGAAAGAAACAAAGAAAGAAAGAAGAAAGAAAGAAAGATCTCTAGTACAGTATAGTAGAGTAGTAATAGGTTACTATAGATGGTTAAATATGTTCAAAATCTAAATGCATGTAAAATACCAAATGTATGTAAAACAATAAAAGTTTCGGAAAACTTATTGAATTTGTGTTCTATTATTCTACAAGCATCGAGATTATAGGGACTAAGGTGGAATAATACATTGTTTCTGTTCTTAGCCATCCTATAGTCTAATAGGCAAGACAGACAGTCTAATAGTCTAATAGGCAATACAGTAGTCTGATCCAGAGCAGCACTCTGTAGGACGTACTAAAATACTGAGCAGCACACAGGACCATCAGCACACAAGAAGTCAAAAACTACCAAGAACAGCTTCTTGAAGGAGTTACTTCTCAGTTCTAGGCTGAACATGTAGTTCATGAGAGCTAGGTAGGCTAATGATTAATATACACCAATGAAGTGAGCTGAAAAATAAAGATCAGAGAAAGCAAAACTTTCTACAAGGTGGTGTCAAAGTTCTTTCTTTGTCAAAAATCCTCATCTGTAAAGAATAGACAACTATGATGGCAGCAAAGGCCAAACAAGATAAAAGTATCCCAATAGGAGGCCACTGCAAAGAGATTTTGTTTCCAAAATCAGACCACTGTATCCTTAGCTACTGGACAATTTGAAGATATGTTTAGTATGAAAATGACAAGGAAAGAACAAAAATGAGAGACTAAAATCAGGCGAATTTGCATAAGAATCAAGAGTAGAATCGGTTACTTGTTGCTAAAAAGAAAAATGACTGTTTATGAATCCTAAATAACATGAGTGCTTCAGAAAGACGGATAACTGGGTCTCATTCTTGGTTCACTAAAAGTGGAATTATGTTTAGTGTCTTCTTGGTGTTAGAAGATTAATATTAGCAAGTGGTTGCACCTTTTTTATTTTAGCAGATCCTCAGCCGTATGTGGCTGCTAAGTTACTGTCCTAATTAGCAAAAACCTTGAATAATAGTTTATGGTTAAATAAAGAATCGATTTCATTTAAAGGAATTCGAACGTTAAGTGGAAAGTACCGAATTTAAATTAAAAGAATTAATTGTACAATTTAGGAGTGTGAAAAATCAAGTTTGAAGAATATTAAAATCTAGAAAGTTGTATTAATGATAATCAAATAAGGAATAAGAGCATAATATGAAATAAAGAGAAGAGAGGGGTGAATCAAATTTCAAATCAAACAAAACCTCTAATGGAACTTATAGGTCTCATTAACTGGCATGTCCACATATTTCACAGACCTAACAGGGCTGAGAATACAGCTTAGTAGGAAAGGTAACTCGGAAGCTTCAGAGTGCAAAAAGGTTTGAGTAGAACAGCATTAGTGCCCTACATTTAAAATAATGTTGAAAAATTGGAGTTCTCAAGGAGCATGAATTTTATGCTGAATTCTAGGCACACTGTATATATACAAGGTGGTTAGTAACATAGAGATGCTTTAGGAAGGAGAAAGGAATTCTCTGCAAATATATAAGGGCTTATGATGGAAAATGGAAATTATATTTTTCCTTTTTTATTATGTTGGATAAGCAAGTATAAGTTATGAAAAGGCTTCTGCTAAATTAACATGAAATCAAGGGGAGGCATATTGGACAAACCAAATGAAATAAATTTATAACACTTATAATTAAGTATAATTCTTACCTGTTATTGTGTTCTTTGCCATCAGAGAATCTTAAAAGTGTTTAAATAACACAGTTCTATAAGTTTTATAGTTTGTATGTTTATGTAGAACCTAAAATTCGTAAATTAAACATAAATAATGTTTCTCAATACTGGAAACACGCTGGAAAAATGAATGATATGAGTGCACTTTATTTTATACCTTGTTTAAAATAATTTCAAAATTCAGCAATATTTCTCAAAGAAAGAAGAAGGTATGATGAGAGGAGAATAATTTACTTTCACAGCCAAATCTGTATCTTTGTGTATGTTTGTCTATATGCATAGGTACATAATAGAATATTGCTTAAAAATAATGCATTTAATTTAATTCACTCATTCAATTTAATTCATTTAACTTATTCATTTAATTTAATTATTCATTGAATTTCCCTTAAAACTCAGAATTTTGTAGCAAACTCAAAGATTATTTTTACTATTCATGTATTATTTGCAGCAAATGATTTTTTCAGAGAACTAGAACGTAAAACTAAAGCTAGTCAGCAAACAAGAGAGGATTACATTTCATTGTTAGGCAGATGACAAACTAAAAGCACAAACTAGCCTGTTTTAAAATGTTTGGAAGAGAACAACAACTTAACATGGTGGTAAACCTATCACACGTGCCAGAGCAGGTTATTTGTTATCATTGAAAGCTCCAAAATGTTCACCATCCTGGTTTGGATGTAAAATATTTTATCAAAGGTTTTGGGTGTTTAAAATATCTAAGTAATTCAGAATGTGCATGAAATGAGATAAACAAGTAGACTAATAAAAAAGTAGAAACTTCTTTTTAGAGAATATGACTGCATTTCAGATCACGAGCAGTCTCTAAGTGCCAGATTGACTGATAAATTTAATTACATTTACTCATCAGCCTAGCTTTCCAAATATTTGTTTAACACATACTGTGCTCCAAGAATTCTTCTAGAAATCAGATATTAACATAAATAACACTTAATTTAGAGTATTTGGTATTTGAGGAAAAGAGTTCATTTAACTTTCCTCCATTATTTCAAGATTATCTTGAGTTACTTTTGTGAATAACTGATGCAGATATCCGACCAAAGCTTTGAGACAGCTAACTTTCCCAGAGATGAGGATATATATTTGAGCCAGGAGAGACACAGTGACTTGGCTCATTTAACTCGGGGATTTGAGTATACTAAATTCTTGCCTCTTTTCCTTTTCATGTTATTCTTGTGATAAAACATTCATTAGTCAGTTGTCTGTTTGCTAGAAGAGAAGATTGTGAATGTTTGCTGCCTCAGGAAATGATAAATGTCTGAGGTTAATGTATATTCCAGTTACTGTGATTTGACCATTACACACTGAGTACACGTATTGAAATATCAACTATATCACACAAATATGCAGTTACGATGTGTGATTTAAAAGTAAAAATATACAAATACATTAAACAAAGCCCCTAAAATATTTACATTCTCCTTTCTTCCTATTTTATTGGTCTCTGTGTTTATATGAGTCTTTTATAACCTAATGACATTTTTAAACACCTTTTTCTTTACATCCTGTAATTCTTCATTAACTTCTTGTGCTTTTGAATATTCCTTTCCTCTGCCACTATACTTTTTTCCTATTACAGCTCTGACACTATTTCCTGGATTCTGCAAAACATCGTTTTACCTTCAAGTCTAGTTTCAGTTTATATGATCTTTCTATGGTGCCTATTTCAAATTTTAATCAAAGAAAATGCAATCCTTAATCTTACTCTTGTGCTGGTACACTTATTCTTTCTCTCTTTTCCTTTGTCAGAAAAGTTGTGAAACCTGACTAAACTAAAAATAATAAACATTAGCAGCTATCTTTCCCAGCTCACTGATACGGAATATTTCTGTTTTGCATTATGTTCAATTATTTGCTACCCTCAAATTTGTAAACAAATAACAATAGTGGAAATGGTATTTCTTAACAGGGATAGATTCCCTTTTTCAGAGGAATATAATTGACTATTTCCTTCAAGAGTGCTGTCCTGTTGAGAAGGGAAAATAACTCCCAACCTGTTAGATGCCAGATGTGCCCAGTTCATGATATCATATCATCAAGGAGTGAAGTCGCAAACCAAAGGAGAAAGTTGAGGAGTTTTAGTGGAAATAAAGATAAGAAGAATAGCTCCTGGATTTACAGGTGAGATGCCAACTAGGCAGGAAGGATAATTGTCAGGAGTAGTTCATACAGCAAATTCCCAATGTGGGTACTATGTGGGTCAAACTACCATCAACAAGGCTAGTAGTTTACAAGTATAGTTAATAGTGTTCCGATACAGGCACAAGGCATAAAGCAAAGGTAAATGGAAAGAACCAAGGCATTACTGGAAAGGGATGGCGGTATGGGTCCAGATGCTCTGTCTCCACCCATTTGTATGTCTGATGCCTATCCAAGCTCACGGGACTGGGTGGTGCTCTTTAGAGTATAACTCAAGCTGCTGTGCACCTCCAGGAAGGCTTGCAGGAGTGGCTATTACATTTCCATCTTGAAGTCTGGCCCTCGCCAGATTCGCCGCCGCTGCAATTTTGATGTCTTTGTCTTTTGTGTTAATTTCTTTGAGGGCCCAGTTCCTCTCTGGTTACAAATTAATTTCTATCTAACTTAGCTGACTATAATGCTGTGTTAATTTGTGAATTCATTATATGTCTCTGACTTTTTATTATCCTTTAAACCAATTGTAATATTTGTTACCTCACTGATTAATCCGAATTCATATGAGCATTTGACAAATGTTCGTGTTATAATCCCGTGATGGGTTATGATTACATTCTCTCTTAAAATTCATCCTTTCAAAAAGGAAACCATACTCTATCATAACTCATTGCCTGTGAAAGGTAATTGCCACAGGTCAAATAGCTGTGGCTAGGAGGTAACTGAAGGAAAGAGGGTGTCAGTGACTGGATCATATAGGACCTTGTAGAAAGTTTAAAACTTTGACTTGTGTTCCGTGTAAGAAGGATTGTGTAGAGAAGTGCCAAACTGACAAACTGAAAAGGTCATTGGGCTGTGATTCTAATGGGAAATAGGGGTCAAAGGTAGAGTAAGAGAATCAATTAAAAGGCTATTACAATAATCCAGATAAGAGCTGAAGATAACCTAGACCATCAGCCAAGTACTTAATAACTAATTAGGATAATTAAATCAGATTCTTCATTTCCTTTGAAGATTGAGCCAATAGAATTTGCTATGTGAGAGAAACAAATAATTATGAAAAATACTAGTCCCAAACACTGAAATAGTAGAGCATTGAAGTAGTCTTTATATGTGTGTGTGGGTGTGCATGTGTGTGTGTGTGTGTGCATGTGTGAACATTTTTTGCATATGTTTGTACTTTGAGTCAGTGTCTGACTGATTAACTCAATGATTACTTTGAATTTGACAAGGATCCCATTAAATTCCTGTGTATGATTTCAGAAGTCATCTACTATGGTTTATATCTACAATGTCCCTTCAAAACCTCATGTGCTCAGAGGTGGGGATTTTTGGATGTGCCTGGTTCATGGGTGCATGATGCAGGAGCAAGGTGGTGTGACACTAGATTTATCTACTGATGAGTTTATAGGTGGGTATGATGTTGAGTGCTGAAGCCTGGTGGAAGGTGATGGGTCACTGTAGGAGAGGCCTGGATATATCTATAACCCTCCTGCCTCAACACTCCTTGCTTCTTGTCTGCCCTGCCATGGACTGTTTCTCTTCTGCCCCACACATCTGCCATGCTGCCCTTACCTTTGAGTCAACCAACTATGGACACAAACCTCCACAGACTGTGTGCTAAAATAAACCTTTACTCCTTTTACTTGTTAGTATTGTGTAAAGTGAAGAGAAAAATAACTAAGACACCACCCACCTAGAAAATAATTGTAGGCTAGATGAAGAATCATTAGTATTTATATGGTATTTATGTTCCAAGCTGTTGCTGAAATATACAAAGAGCATTCAAATGAAAATAAGGAAAAACCTTTAAATTGGAGTTTACTACATCAAGGAATTCATCTGTCCAACCATCGTCACTTGTGTGCTAATTGTTGATCTTGGCAGATGTTAAGGCAGCCAGAGAAACAGAAAAGCCTTTTAGTAGGAATGAGAAAAGGCAGAGGGTGGGAAGAAACCAAACATGCTGATTGGGACTTATTGACATTGGAAGGCTGAAGAGTTTCTGATTGAAAGTGAGAACTTTTCTATTGAGTCCTCACAACTCAATACGACAATACAACCATTGTCTTTTTATTTGGTCTGGAATTGGAAGGTGGAAAAGATTTGGAAGAGGGTGATAAAATAAGCATTTGTTGACACAATTCTAACCTCTATGGGACAATTGCTACAGAGATTGTGGTTTGGCTTTCTGGGCTTCTATGTGGGTCAGTGTTCCATTGTCCTCTGTGGTTGGCCTTTGTCACTTTGCAACTTCAATCTTTCCCAACAGATAAGCGTGGGAAGGTTACTGTGTCTTGCTCTGGAATTGAAAAGTAGAAGATTGTTTGGCCTGGCACAATTCGAAGGGTAGACGAGGTTTGGCTTCCTGGACGTGGCATGTGGGCCAAGCTGCATTGTCATATGTGGTCTGGCTTTTGTCTTTTTGAATCTTCATTCTTTCACTGTAGCAGGCCTGTAGTAGTCTTTTGTATGTTTTTCAAAGTGTTTCTGATCCAAGTTTAACTTGTCTCTGGAAGGACACAGCTCACATAAATATTGCTGCTGGCTTGTTTAAATAGCACTTGATGCAATCCAATGAGTGGTGCAAAGATCCTAAGTTTTAGATTGATGGGGGGCGATACCTAACTCACAGAGAAGGTGGTTTGGAAAGAATCAAAGCAATTTCTAAAGAGAGAAATGAAAATATTCTTGGCATAGTCAACATCGTAGTTGATTATCTTTGCCTGTGCTTTAATTTTCTGCACTTGTCTTTCTGCTCTTTCCTTCTTTCACAGCATTCTGTTGTCACCCATTTCTCCTGTAAATCTTATGGCCTCCTTCAAAAAAAAAAAAAAAATAGCTTCCAGTTAAGCAAAGCCATGTACTTTACATTTTAAAGGACTCTCCTTGGTGTGAGGGTTCCTACAAGCCCTCTGGCACGGTGCTACTTTTAAAGCCTTCCAACTGCTGTGTGGCCTTTCACGGCTGCTCCTTGGCTCCACGTTTCCAGTGCTGCAGCTTTTCATTAGAATTCCGGGCATGTGGCATCACATTGGCAGCCTTCTCCTCGCCTTTCTTCCTATGCCCTTCCTTTTACCCCATCTCTTTCACTGCTGCTTGCCTCTTTTGTTACCCAGCTTCTTTACCCCGTTTTGACTTGCTTCCTTGTCTTCTTCCCTTATGATTTATGATTTTGCCTTCTTCCTTCTTCAGGCCATCTGCTTCCAAGTGAACCGCTTACCTTACACTACAGCCAGTGCTTTGGCTGAACTACTTGACTTCATTTGCAGTGGGATTTTTAAATAGAGCACTGAAAGAACTCCCATTTATGATTATTTTAAATACATGCAAATCCTTTAGTACAACTTCCTTTTACCACTTCTCTGAATTTGTAAAATTTAATGCTGTGTCCTTTTTGAACACTTCATTCTGAATATTTAAATTAGGAATAACCATGCTTTTCTTTAAGGTTGATTATTTTCTGTAAGTTATTACATATGGAAACTTTTCCTTTCAAAAATCTAGGAGTCTTACAACGTTTTTTTCTTTTAATAAGTGAAGAAATAGCCATGAATGGAAAAGTACATAACATAGGGCAAAAAAGAATCAGGCAAACACAATATTAATTATATATAATCAGTTATAGATAATAGAGAACAATACTAACTTAATTATGGCCCAAATAAAATTGTGGTAATATTCATTATGAGCCAGCATAGCATGCTTTGCAGCACAGTGACAGAAATTAGAAGTTTACAAGAGTCAGAAGTAGAAGGCTTTGTTATCATCACTTTTGTTTTATTTTTATTTCTCCTGTATTTCTCCCCAGTAAAGAAAATGGTTTAACTAACAGCATATTGAAAACAGCAGCAGACACTGAGCCAGGTATCTCTCCTGCAGAAGAATTTTGGAGGAAAGAAACTCCTAAACCAACTGAATCCAAATAATTGTTATTGTGAAAGAACAGTGAAACAGTTAAAGTGGGTCTCCAGAGAACTCTATTTTCAGTGCTATCAGTTTAACTTAACAACAGACATAACCTCTTTGCAATTTAGTTTTTTTCATTTATAAAAGGGGTTAAATGTACCTACCACATCAAAGGAGCTAGCCAATAACTGATACTATGATTGCCAAAAATAAAACATTAAATGCAGTCACATTCTAAGCATAAAATCATTGTAGATTATACTCTCATTTGCTATATTTGCAGGCCAGATATGTACTCTCACCTTTAAGAAAATAAGCACTTAAATATGAAAGCAGCATTTACCACTTAATACTATGAAGTCATTCACACAAGGGTGACAGCACTGGCAAATAGCCAGGATTATCTGGGTCACTGCAAGTGATGCAGAAAGTAGCGAGGGTATTCACTCTTAGAGTACAGTGCATTTGGATAATGGCTGAAGATAAATGGCACCCCATAGGATGAAACAGACTAGGGTGTTCCTTTGGGGTCTGTGTTCATGAATTTATTTCTGCAGAAAATGATTAGAACCAGAGTAAGGTTATGAATTGATGGTTCATATCTTTGGAGGTTTAGGGAGAGATGAAGCATTTCGAGTCCTTGAGGTAGAATGGGAGCGGTTCTGCAGCAGAACACTGTGGAGGGGCACAGGGAAAGATGCAGGCCTCAATATTTTTAGGACTTATTGGAGGATTTACTTACTGACTAGGTGTGTATGATATTGGCTATGAGCAACCTAGCAGAGGCATGAGAGTTCCTGCTATCAGAGTGGAAGTAATTCCTAGTACTTTCAGAAAATATTGCCAGATAAAACTCAATGAGAATGTTTTAAAATTATAAATTGCTTTCTAATTCCAGACCTTTCTATCTGAATCAGGATACAGCTGTGAGAGAATATAAATTCTGTCACTATAATAAGCCTGTATATATGAATCTAAGATCACTTTTATCATTTAGTTATCTTCTCAAATGCTGTTATATTTTATGTTCCACAAATGTTAATTGATGACACAAAGCACTCTATGTAAATAGATATCTTAAGTTTTAGATCTAAAAGCCCATATAAGACTCAGGATTCAGAGGTAAGATGTTCAACAGATGACTGGATTCAGAGGCTGCTATCATCATCAGTGAATTAATCTGTTGATGTATTCAGACTGGAATGTGCTATCGGGAAGTAGGCCCTGGTGAGAAGAGGTGGGTTACTAGGGGTGTGACCTGATGCAATAAATCTTGCCTAGCCCCAGCCTTCTCTCTGTGCTTCCTAAGTGCCATGGGTTGAGCAACTTTCCTGTGGTACGCCCTTTTGTCATTCTGATTCTGCCTTTGAGCCAGCCGACAATGGACTAAACCCTCTGAAGCCAGGAGGCAAATAAACAACTACTCTTTTAATTTATAGGTGTGAAGTGTTTTGCTGCAAAGATGTAAAAGCAGCAAGTATGTATCTTTAATATGCAAACATGTATGATAATGTAAAAGAACCAGAGATATATAATATACTGCCTTTCAGGACATGTTTGATCTCAGTACACCTTATGAGACATAGTTTTCTGAACTCACTTTAGGAACCATAATTTTAGTGCACTGTTTTTCCACAATGCATTATACCTATTCCCAAATCAGTAAAATATCATCAACACAGCCTGTAGAGCAGCAGGATTACTTCATAAATACTTCATTGAAAGCACTTGAAATTCCCATGGACAAATAATTTTTGTATTAAATTAATGCTAATAGCTACAAACAGAAAATATTGACAATCTTTTGCATAAATGGTTATTTTGTGTGTATGATAATGATATTTACACAATTCTCAAATACAGTATTAAAAGATAACAGTATTTTTGTGTACTTAAAGTGATCTGAATTATTTTGATCATGTTTGATAATACAAAAATAATCAGTACCTTGCTATATTCGTGTCTGTGTGAAAAACTGGACTAATTACTTATAAAGTATTTTGGACACACCAGTATGCATGAATAGGACATTTAGGAACTTCTAAGAAATAGGATCTAACAAGTGTATACATTGTTCGTGCATTTATGTATGTGCTTTCTCAAAAAATACAATAAAGAACAGTTAAAAGGTTCCAGATGAGTTTAAACAAGATCACAAAACTTTTGTTCCATTCTGAAAGGGATTTAAAGATGATTTGTAAAAATTAGGAACATTTAAACACTGTGCTTGATAAATATAAAAAACATTGTGATTGTATAAATATACGTAAACATTGATAACCATAAATAAACATGGTGATTGATAAATATTTATAATCCTGAGATTTATAGTTTAGTTTTATTTTTAAAGTTGCCAAATAGTATTAATAACAAGGAAACACTTTGAAAAGTCACCTAAGAAACTAAAAAATATAGCAAGGCAATTTGATAAAACCAAACCCTAAGACATATGCAAAAAATAGCATGCTTGATGTGACAGTATGGGTCTTGGGGTAGGATCACTATAGTCATAAATCTGAGCAAATTTGGGCTTTTTGGAACATAAAGTTTATATTACTTGGAAGAACTACTACAGAAAAAAATGCTAGTTTTGAAAATCTCATAACAATATATTACCATGCAGATACATGGCACTGGCGTCTCCCCACACTCTGGAAGAGACCTATTCAAGCAAGGAGCTTAAGCTTCTTAGCTTAAGGGCAATTCTGCCACAAGGTATAGTTGATTGAATTTATGAGAATATTGGAAAGAAGAACATTTCAATAAGTAAAAGGTGGATCAACTAAGAAATGTTATAACCAGCAGAGTTCCAGAAGTGAATCCCCATTTGAGCAGTGCAATAGAAAAGAGTCATAGTAATAGATGTCAGTATACAGCAAAATGGTCTGTACTACGAGATGAATTTATTTGGTCAGTTCAGAAGCTGGCCAGTAGCAGATTCCTTGTTTCCAGAATCAACTTTGGGTTAATTTTCTCCCAAGCTCCCTCACTCCCTTCTTCTCCATCCGTTCGCACTGACCCTCTGCTTACAAGACAATGAATATGCAGAATAAATCAACCACTCTGGCCACTTCTTTGCTTCTTATTTTAAATTAATGAGTAGACTTTACAAATATGTATTTTAGTTTACCCACACGTGAACATTAGTTATCTTCCAGAAAGCTTTGTAGCCATTTTCCTGAGATTTTTCTGATAGAATCGTGTGTTATTTTAAAGTCTCATTGTATACAATCATGGTGGCTCTATGTCTTGCCGCAGTCTCTATAAATATTCCAGATAGGAACAGTCCACTATCTCTATTTTGCTGTATTAAATATTTTGAATTTTCCAAGTACATTTTCATGATAGTATATATAAAACCGGAAGATATTGGATGAAACAAGAAGACAAAACATAGTTGTGAAATGTAGCTTCTCCTTAAATTACATCACATCTCAAATTCAGACACTAATGCACATCTCTATTGATCTATTGGTTTTTATTATCTGTTTATTGTTGCATTTATTTGTCTGGTTGTTATTTATTGACACCTTTATACTCTGAGGAATCAGATAATGACTAGACATTTTATTATGGGGAAGTAGACTTGTGGAAATAGATAGCAAATTACATGCAGAGACATGCACTATGATGAATTGCGTATATCATCTGTACTGAAACATCACACAGTGCCATGTAAATTAGAGTTAGTTTATGGAGTTGAAGCCCAATTATGAACTATATACAGCTTAAGCATGCTGTAAATATATTGTTGACTTCCAAATTATTTATTCTGTTATTTTCTCATACACAAATATCTCATCATGATATGTTTTTCTTATTAATCATCTCATTTTTAAGCCATGTATGTGTAAGCCAATTAAGCCCATAATTGACATTAATGATACACAACAAAACCTGTGAGTTGAGAAGAAGATATTGACCACTTCGGTGAAATAGTTCAACCATTGGTATGTGAAAGAAAATATACTCATAGTGGCAGAAATTATACATAGCAGAGGCTGAATAGTGTATTTTAATTCAGATTATAATTATGTAAGTTAGATCTCAAGGGATATTTGTCAAGAGACAAACAAATAATATCAAGTGACTGATAATTTAGGCAATCTATACATGTGTTTGCTTTTATTCTCAGATGTATTAATTTTCTGTATTTTCATTTGGTTAATTCTATAAGAAAATACTGTCTTCTTAAACTTGTTCTCTGCAATAATAGAAGTATGTCTACTGTTTATAGACAAGCTCAGTCAATTTTTGATGTCTGACTTATTTTTCTTTGACCATGACCCTTAAAATACTATGTTGAGGTTAAGGAGCAATAGCAATAATGAGTTTTTAGAATTTAAAATAATTTAATTTTTTAAAATATCCACTGTTTCCTTGCTTTGAAATAAAAGTGATACTACTTAATTTCAATAAAAAAATCCACTTAGAAGTAAAAAAGAGTCTTTTATGTGATCAAAGATGCCTTATCTTAACTACTTAACTGAAGCCACATGAAATGGTGAAGTCATATTTTTACTATAGTATTCAGTGCATATTCATTAATATAATCTTACTTTGTTGTGATAAAGAGAGAAATAGAGTGTATGAATATTCAGGTAAGTCAGGTTACTTTCCTTTACTGTTAGTATCACCATTTTAGTAATACATTAATATAGTATGGACTGTGAAATTATTCTCCATTCCTATGAAATAAATGTAATGTTTGCTTTAAAACTACATTGAAAGGCAGTATCACTTGCTTTATATGCAAAACATATATCTTACATAATCTGATAATTTCATTTAAATTACAAAGCACTAGTATGTTAGCTAGATATTACCTAATATTCTACAACGTTCTTCAAGTGTGTATTTCTATCACATTGAAAATAAATTGTAAGATGAGGCAAATTAAACTAATTTACCAATAATTCCTAAGGAATTGTTAGGATTCAAATGATTAGGTGCAACGTGATATTTAGCAGGATCTGCTTCTGTCTTTATATAACACAGAGATGGAGTGAGATGTAAGAGTTTCAACAAGTTCCACAGATTGCACATTTAAGTACATTTTACTTACCGCACTCAAGGAAGCTTAAACCTCATTCTTAGAGATTCAGAACTAAACCATGCATTCACTCGCAAGGTTTCAAATACTGTATCAAGCAGTGCACTTTCTAAGATGTCATAAACTTTGAATCATCCCTTCTTATTGTAACACCTCAAATTTGTTTAGTTATTTGATTGATTATCAGTTTTTTTCCCTTCTTTGACAGTAATTTATAACTCAACAATGTAATTTCAGGGTAATGTTCAGTATGAAAATCAGAACAATATTTGAGAACAGGAAAAGAGTTTCAGGGAGGAGAGGAAAATTGAACAAAGGCTGGGATTATGGAGATCTTAGCTGGGTATAAAGGAGAGATACATTCTCCTCCTCAGGCCTCTCACATCTTCTTTCTTACTGGGGCAGAGCAGGACTATGTCTCAGAAGAGGGAATGGAATAGTGCAACCATTTATTGTAGCAAAAACATGTGTTTAGTGTATGTGAGAAACACTCAAATGTAATGAGCCATTGAGAGATAATCTGAAAAAAATCCAAAAGTTCCACTATTGGAATTTGCACATGGCTTGTATCATGAGATAATAATGTAACTTGCTCAGAGAGAGGCAGATACTTCATAATTGGGGAAAGGATGGTGCAAAAGCAAGAAAATCTGAAGGACAGCTGGGAGAGTACCACAAACACTAACCTGAATCTTTTTATTTGTTTCCTAAGAGAAGAAGCTCTTTCATTCAGAATATGGCAGTGATATGAGACATGAATATTTGGTATAACACAAAGCATTTATTATAAGCTGTATGATATTAAAAATAGATGGGAGGTGTTTTGCTCTCTTTTGTGTTTGAGAACATCTTGGTAAGGTCAACAGGTTCAATAGAAATTCATTCTATGGTTATATTACACAGGAGTGACCACCCAGTTCTGAAAAAAAGCCGGAAACCCCAGAGGACCTACTGTGTAAAAGCTTAATGCTCCTTTTAGGAACATACAAATATTAAATACCCAGTACATTCACTGGAGGAAAACATAAATAAACAGATTAGGTTAATTGGTATAGAAATCCAAGCTCAAATTGTTGGGTAATCTAAAGGACATTTTAAATACCATCTTTTTGTAAACACTTTCTACAAATTACACTGAATTTAGTTACTTAAGACTGTCATTGAGGATCTAATTTGGACATTTTGTATGAGGATATTTTTAATATATGACATTCTACATGGGAAAAATCAGTCTGAAGGGTAAAATTGTTATATGTGGTAAAATACATAAGACATATGAATGTAATATTAATAGGTGCACAATTCTACACTCAAAATTAACAAAAGGAGAAAAAATTGACTGGCCTTTTAAAGGTAAGGTTATATAACATAGAACAATTCTGTCTCTAAAGCTTGGGAGTATCTATTTTTCTTGAAAGAAAATCTTATTTAAAATTTCAGTAAGATACTCTTCTGTGTACAAATGTATTAAATTTTCATTTCCTTAGGCCATACAATATTCATTCTGATTTTTAAATGAATGAGAATCTTCAGGTTTTGTGTAAACTTTTTCTAAAAAATCAAAACTCTAAATTCAGATTTAATAAATGTTATAAAAACCCTATCATATGTAAGCTGTGAAGCAAATGCATGAGATCTGGGTTGATTTTGTTCATTTTTTTCACTTTTCTTGAATATCAGTTTTGTGTAATAATTACCCTTCTTTCCTTCAAAGTGAAGTGACAAATGTATTATAGAACTTTAAGCAGAAGAATAATACCTATTATAACACTAAAGGAACATATTCTTAGAAATTCTAAAATACACAAAATAATATCTTCATGTAAATCACAATTAGCTCACAAACTCAACCAAAAGGTTCAAAATATTATTCCATGTTGTATTTTCCTAGTAGCTACCGAATTTCCATGAAAATTGGGTTAAAAATTCAGTTTCAAAGTAAAGATTATAGTTGGATGTGTTGCTGCACATCTGTCATCCCAGCACCTGGGAGGCTGAGGTAGTGGATTGCTTTGAATTGAAACCCAGCTTGGGCTACAAACTGAGTTCAAGGCCAGCCTGAACTGTATAGTGAAACCCTGTCTCAAAAAGTTAAAAATAGATGAATAAATAACTAAATAAATCAATAAATAAATGTAAAGATTTTAGCAATACTCTTGCTCTATAACCCATGAAAGGGAAGATACAGAGGAAGAACGAACTTCAGGAGCTGGGAAGGGACTCTGCAATGTCAAAAAGTCTGGGGAACAGAGACATAAAGTAAAAGTAAAGTTGCTGTTTGTGGGTTTGAATCAAATCTCAGCAGGATGTCACTGTCTAAAGCAGAAGCCAACAAGGGCTAAAAAATCAAGTAAAACTTTTGCAGCAGATGTTCCCCAAAACAGTGAATAATCTGCAGACTACAGAAAGCTCAAGGCTAAGAGTGTAATCAACTCAGATAATGTGACCATGGATTTTAGGAAGGATAAGAAATTTGTGGTAAAGAATGAACATGTTGCAACAACAATGGTAACTGTACCTTTCATTATTTCTGAAATTACTAACAGATCCAGTGTCTACTAATCTGGAGTTTTGTAACTCTCCATGTGAAAAAAAATGAGCATTAAATAAGTGAGCTTTTAAGTAAAAGCCTACTTAAAATTTTTGCTTTCCACATTCAATGATGCTCAAGAATAAAACTGAAAATACACTCTCAGTATCACAGACTTCGCATGACCTTTAATAAAAGTAAGCTCCAATAGCTTGGTTACTGTTTGTCAGGTTAATCTACTTTGCAATTTTCTTCTTCCTCAATACACACAGATCTTTCTCTATAAAAAGTCAGTACACAGACTTGGCAAAAACAAATAAATGTGATTTTGCTTCCATGGTCTTAACAAATACACCTTTGAGCACCTTGCTTTTAGCATGTATGTGTTATAATCATACTTCTATGTCATTATGTATGGATCAGGGGTATAATACAACATTGTACATTTCAACTTTTCCTGAGAAATTCCCTACTGCTGAGTAATACCCAATTTCTTGTGTTCAAAATCTACTGTACATTAAGATTGCTTGTATACTTGACAAGTAATGTTCCCTCTGTGAACAATTCCACATCCTAATCCCAAGAATTTGTGCATACACCATTTACATGGAAAGTGGACTTTGAAATGGTAATAAATTATGACACTCAAGAAAGAGACATTATTTTGGATTATCAGGGTTTGTCTGATTTAATTTCAAGGTCCCTAAAGCTGGATGATAAAAGGAGAAATAGAGAGTCAAGTGGTGGCAATGGAGAGGCAGCCTCGTGTGTTTCAGTTTGAAGGTAAAGTCCTATGAGCTAAGCAACATAGGCAGCCTTGGGAAAATGGAAAAAGCAAGGAAACAAATTCTCCCTCAGTGTCTCAACAATATGACATCAACTCAGTGAGACCTATAACCGACATTTTACCTATAGAAATATTAGATACCATAGTTTTTAAAAATAGTGAATTTGTGATTTTTATAGCAGCAATACAAACAATATATTATATTTATATCAATGTTTCTCTCGATATTTATTTCTAAAAGTAGAGCTGTAAAAAAGAAAAACATATACTTTAAGTGATTATAAAGGCTGTCCAATGGAAAACATGCTTTTTACAGTAAAATCTACCATAATTTCACAGAGTATTGTTATCATACATGTAATCTTGTACACTTATTTCTTTAAAAGATTGAAGGCTAAGTATTATTGTTTATGGCACATAGAAACACAAGCATTCTGTTTTCTCATGAAACTCAAAAGAAAATTAAGACAATTGCTTCGCCACAGTAATAAATAACAGAACACTTAAATACTCTAGTAAAACATGCAAATAAAGATTTATATATTAGTTTTCAGAAAGAAAAATAGAACATTCCAGTTTCAGTTATATATTAAATGGAATAGCATTCAGTCCAAAAGGCTCATGGGAAATATTGTAATGATCATGTATAATGTCAAATCAAATAATCATTATTTCTTTTATTATTAAACTTGTCTTAATGCTTGACTTGTACTATACATTGGATAATTTTTAATCTCACTTTCAAAAAATAAATACAAATATTCATATTTTACAATCTCAGTGTGTGATAAATTGCATCTATTATAGATAAGAAGATATTTCTTTTGCTGATGTTATTTACATAATTCTTCTTCTCCATGTATTCAAGTATGTTTGTTTATATTGATGGAAGGTCTTAATTCTAATTCTTGGTGCCAACTAACCTTAGAGTATGGTCTTCACCATACTTGACATTAATGTCTCTCCTTCATATCCAGTTATCTTATCTACCTTATCCTTCTGCTAAAATGCTTGTCTTCTGTGGAGAAGAGAGGTTCCAAATTTGTACCATGATCTCTGTCAAGTACCTACTCCTTCCACAATCTCCACTACTCCATTAAAACTTTCCTGTTCTATATGACAGCCCTTAAGGCTTTTTCCTTGAGAAAAATAAATTAGTGCTGAACATTGATTTTACCATATTATTCCTGTGCTGCAAATATGTTTTAACATCGATATCCAAAGACCATGTTCTCGACACAACACAATATATTGACAGAAACATTTGCAGGCACCAAAAGACAGAATTGGTGTTTTTGTTTGATTATTCACTGGTTTTGTTGATAAAACAATTTGTTAGAAGGTCACTAATCAGTCATATTTCTCTTCTTTAATATCTATTAATTCATATATTTACCTAGAAAATGAAGCTTGAAAGTTAATTTGCCTTTAGAAAATACGTCTCTTTGATTGCAAAGAACCATATTGCATACTACAGAATTTCTTATGGATAGACCAAAACTGGCAATAGAAGCAAATAAGTATTTCTGAATATTCAATAATAACTCTCTTTGATACACTTGTGTTTATTATTGAGAGTAGAAGTTGTATTTTAAAATAACACTGCAAAGTATATTCATGAATACATTTTATGTGTAGAGTAAAATAATCAATTTGATTGTCTAATATTTTACTGTCCTTCTGAGTACCACAGATCGCTAAATCTGCAAATGTAAATAATGGCAGTATAGAAAATATTATGTTACTTCACAGTAGATTGAAGAAAAACTTCCTTGCGGGAAGCTGTGCAGTAAATCAATTGTCAAGTCCCATTTTCTACCAGCACATCTTGCTATGTACAGCAAATGAAAACGCCTTAAGACTGTCTGGTGGCTAAAGCTTTCAATCTCAATTCTGATCTTGCCCCTGAACCAAGGCCTTATTTAGAAACGTTATGTTTCCGAAAAATATATGAAAAACACTATAACTACTGTGACACTTAATGAGTAGTATAATTATGTCCCTGAACCAAACCCCGAACATTTGGTTGAGGGCAGAATAAAGGATGCCTGTCAAAACAGCATTTGAGTATCATGGGTTTGGCTGTTGGGTATTATCTTTCAGGCTAGGAACTGTTTTGCCCATACTCCACTTTTAAATTACAAAGCTTGTGTGTTAATTGTACATTTTATCTCCTATCACTGAAAGCAGCACACATTATTGGAGTCAGATATTTACCGTGAGGAAGCCGGGTATACTCAAAAGATTTGCATGTTTCTTGTATGGAAAACAACTCCCAAAGAGTGCATATTCACAAGTCTTTCTTACATTCTACCGCTGAAGAGACCTTATCACTAAGATACCTCTACATATCAGTCTGCAGGTTTCCACAAGTTTCTATGCATTTTTCTAAACACAATACCACCTTTGTGAAAATAGTGCAAAAGGCACATCTCTGAACTATACCTAAGAAGCGGATCAATTTTGATATTTTTACATGTCAAGATTTAAAGGGGACTTTTAATGTAATTTGAATATTTCATTGTAAATAAACAGTAAAGCAGAATCAAATGTATACAGAAAATTCTACTGTAAATTAGGTGGAAATTAGTATTTAGACTTTGGAATGAACATAAACAGGGAGACTAATCCTCTAAAATGAACAGAAACTACTTACTGCCTGTCAAGGAGAGTATGAGTCTTGGAAATATTTTCGGTGAAACATTGATTGGCAGGTTCATACAGAGTGATATATTCAGGATGAATTCAATAAGTGTTAATTAATAACTGTTAGATAAATTCCTGCCAAACATCCCCCATATATATGAAAGATAAGCAAATGACCTGAACAGAGAGAGGAGCATGTTTCTTTTCTGTTGCTGCTAATTTGTCATCCTTGCAATCTTGATAATCTCTACGGGTTATTTCCACTGATGAGTTAATTAGTTAATGTTTATTATCTGAGTTTAGTAAAAGAGCCTATGTAATCTCGTTTATCCCTGTGTTGATCAGCATGAATGAATAAAAATGATGAACATTTCTCTGTAAGTGTAGGGTGAATTAAGTGCTGCCTAAGCTAAGACAAGTTCATTTTAAATTAGCAGCACCGGAGGGTTGCAGTAGCTTAATCGCTGACTGTATGTGCTACTTTTGTGTCAATTTTTTTTAAGTGCTTCATCATTATTGTGCCTCCTCCCTCGCCACAGTGAAATAAGAACACAAACATTTAGATTGAGCAGCCTGGTGAAAGTTGTTGTGTAATTGTAAGTGTGACAAAATTATAAACCTGAGCTTGTCTTATATGGCAACTGCTTAATTCCTAGATCATGTTATTGCTGGATGTCTTATTTGAGGAAAAATACTATCATGCTGAGTTCTTCTCAGTAGCATAGTCCATATTTTGAAGGCATTGCTAAAATTAATACATTTGTTGGAGGAAGAACTTCAGGCTGTAATAATCAGACAGATTACTTATTTAGCTTTGTCCTTTCTCAAAGAGTTGACCTAACCCTCAGATCCTGCAGATGTTCCTGAAGGCTCAGGATTCTGAGCCCACATCTGTGTGCTGACAGCAGCAGCGCTCACCTATGCGTAGGGTCCGCTGGGAAGCTACCTGTCCTCCTGCACTGATATTCTTGTCTTCACGGGAAGTACTCTTGGTACTTTATCAAACTGACACTTTTAAGCCCTAGCCCTGACAAATAATTAATTTCTTGCTTTTCCTTGTTTCAATTCTGATTTTCACTCCTATAATCAATGTGATCTTTATGTATATCTAAAAATGTGTCCATAAACTTAATTAAAAACTTAATTTTATTTTCAATGTTTTATTGACCAAAAAGGAAAAACAACGACTGAAACTTTTTTCCCCTAAACTTTAACTTCATAGCCTCACTTCCCATTTGATTTTACTATCTAAAATATTAGATATGGCAATGAATATTTGTGTAGGTTAAAAATATAACTGCTACATATTATGGCTCTACTGGAATAATAGCTGCTAGCCATCTGTGTTTTGAAGGTTGTAACAACGACTAGATACTTTATTAATTACTTCAGATATATTAGTTGATGCTATCCTAACAGAAATCCTGAGAATTCAACATTTCTTTATTCCATATGTGAAAGAAAATGTGTTTCAGAGATTTTAAGGAACTTGTCCAAATTTGCACAGTTAGGAAGTAGCAAAGTATAAATGTGAATCAGGGTCAGACTGACTGAGAGAAACTTTGAAGTCAGAGTACTTGAATTCAGGCTGTAATCTTTGTATTCTCTTTACCTTCTCTTAACTGTTTGTATGGGGGAAGGTGTTCTCCAAGCTGACAATGCTAATGCCACTAAGTTTCATGGCCTTGTTTTAACTCTCAGGTTCTTAAACATTTGTAAATTAAATTATTTCTAAAGAATATCTCTCCCACTCTAATACACACACTAATCTACACATTTTAGCCAGTATAATTAATGGCTGCTCATTTACATAACGTTAGCTCTCTTTGGGCCCCAAGTGTGCTTTTCATTATTCTCCAATCAAAGTGTTTCATTGCTTTACAATTACTTGAGTTGTGATCAATCGCTGAGGAATAACTTCAAAGCAAACTGTCTAGAATCAGATGATTATTGAGCCAAGGAAATGTGGCCATGAGACAAAGGACTTTTCCTTCAATAATGAACAATTGAATATATTTGTGACATGTAAAATGAAGTTTGCTGTGTTGTTTAATTTTCCCTAGATTAACAGAATGTACTTCTGTTGTATCTTCTCTGTGTTCAGAAAGAGAAGTGAGAACTGCACCTTATTTATTTATTTATTTATTTATTTTTGTTTTTTCTCCGGTACCAGGAACCGAACTCACGACCTTGTGCTTGCCAGGCAAGCACTTTGCCGCCAAGCTAAATCCCCAGCCCCCAAGAACTGCACTTTAGATATCATTTCTTGAGGGACTGGGCTCAGTGGCACAGCACCTGCCTGGCAAGTGCAAGGTTGTAAGTTCAATTCCCAGTACTGGAAAACAAACAAACAAACAAAAAAGAAAATAAAGAAGAAGAAAAAAGTAGATATCATTTCTTTATGTAATATACTTTCACAAATAATAAACTGGTTTGCTTGGCAAGGTTTTAAAATATGTAAGAAACATAAATTTATTTATGGAAAATGTCATGCATTACTCCAATTCTCAGGCAATTTCAGGCTTTTCTTAGTAAAATTGATGCGGTAAACTTTATTTAGGTGTGATGGGGGATTGAATGATTTGTTGTTTTCCCCTAGTTAACTGTATACTTTAGGAGGAAGTCAACATTAGCAACAAGCATGTTGAATCAACACACAGTTAAGCTTGGAGAAATGTGTTAGCATCCAAATTTGATTAATGCTGGCATGTAGAACAATCTTTCCCATGTCAACTATAAACATTATTACAATAGCAGCAGTTTATATACTACATATTTTGCCTTTGTTTTTCATTTTAGAAAATAATGTCCTTGCACACAAAGGTGCTATGCACAATATTCCAATGTTGCAAAATTATGAATGAATAAGAAACCTTATTCATTTTATGCATAAAGGAAACTGAGTTATCTTTTACATAAGAGCTTTACACTATAAGCCATTGCTATAAATTTAACCCTTTGAAAACTTTTTGAATAGAGAATATGTGCACATTTTATAGCTTTAGATATAATGGGATGTTAAAAGTCAAACAAAATTTGCAAGTTTAACTAAATCTTACAGTTAAGCAGTCATGAAAACAAATTAACACAAACTATAAAATAATGTGTCTAGTGCTAGAACTATACTTTGTATTAACATTGAAATACAGTATAATATTCAGTAAAATGAGGAAAAGCATACTTTAAGACACTTTGAATAGGAGAATCGCAAGCAAATGTGTTGCATTATGCCACTTGCATTTTCCAAATGGACATCTAGAAAATTGTTTCTACTGAACATGTTTCCATACAGCCTATCTACTGTAATGTGAGCCTGTTTCTCCGCTCAAAGTTACATTTATCAGTTTCTTTTCCTTTCATGGTATCATTCTCATTGTCATCATTGTGACTTGTTATATTATAATAATTTCCTATTCTATAATTTATAAATGGGGGCTGGGGATATAGCGCAGTAGCATAAGTACCTGCCTGGCAAGCACAAGGTCCTGAGTTTGATTCCCAGTACCAAAAAGAAAAAAAATAATAATTTATAAATGAATTGGTACTCTTTCTCATCTTCCTACCAGTTTTTTCGTTTACTTTAGTTTTCTCAAGCGCCAGAGGCTTGCCTTATTGCCGTTTTTTCATTTACATTTAGAAAAGGATAAATCCAACTAAGTTTGCTTTTATTTAGAGTCTTCATAAACCATGAATGATCTCTGTAAGGCAGAAATATTACAGAAAGAAAACAGCCCTCGGTAATGTCTAGACTTACAGCTCATATCAGCTTAGCCTCAGGCATCTAAATTGTCTGTCACATATATGACATCTATTTCTGCTTTAACTGAAGTGAAAGCCGGTTATAAAATTGTAACTATAATGTTGTTTTACATGTATAAAAATTTAATTCATAGGTGAACATACCAAATTTCTTTCACAAGCTTGTTGTTTTAATCAAGGTTGGCATCTATGCACAGTTTTATTTTTGTATCAGCATTACACACATGAATATACAAATAAATAATTTTAAAAATTCACTATTAACTTTATGTCATGATAACCTAACAGTAACGAAGAACTTCTAGTCTAGCATTGTTAACAGAAAAATAGTCCTGACAGACATGATTAGTTTTATCACTTTTTACTCCTTGTGGACTAAATCAATATCAATGAATGAGGATGCATGGCTGCAGACATTTTTCTAAATGGAATTTTTTTTCTTAATTCTGATTAATGCATCTGTGTCTCAAATCTATATAAACTATTTTGAGCAAATAAATCTTCTCCTAATCCTATCTACTTTTGTGGCTCAAGAGGTGAGCAACACCAAGAAAGAATTAAATATGATTATTTGAAGTATTTAACACAAAGCTTAATCTATCCTAGGATGTAAATATTGTTTATTAGGTCAATTATTAAAATCTTAGCACATTGAGCAATTAATTGCATAAACAAAAAGGATATAATCCATTATGTTAATGCATAGTGAAAGCCAGAGAGTTATTTGTGGTATTGTTTGTATGAGCTAGTTAGAAGGACAATTCCTAGAACAAAGTAATTGTTTCAAGTGTATATTTTATAGAACGATGAATATTCAACCAAAATCAGGAAAATCATATGCATTACACAAAAGTAGTAAACTGAAATACCAAAATTTTGGGCAATCTATACTATTATTTGTTTTAGGGTATTTTACTACTAATAATAAATCAGTTGTTTTAATTTATATTCAAAGTGCAATTTCAGTGTCTATTACCAATTTTTCCTGGACAATTATAGAGGCTTATCTATCCATACTAACTGTATATATATTTTTACTATTTTATTTTTCAAAAGTATCCTATTTTTTCAACCACTGAAAAAGTCTTATCCCACCCTGATAAGAGCAGTATTGAAGGTAGAAAGACTCAAATGAAGTACACATGCCATACATTCCACTTTCACATCTTCTCTCGCAATACTGGAAGTCTCTTCAATATCTGTTTAATTTGTTCTATATTTCTCTTATTTGTAGTATAGTAGATTTGTACATCTATTTTTCCTGGTTTTATCAAAATGTATTTGACAAATAAAAATTGTGAATAGTATCCACTGTGAAATGATTACCTAAGTCACAGTACTTAACATATCCGTTATCTCACACACCAGTACTTGCCTGGATGTAACTGTGCGCAGCAAGAACACTTAGGATGAACATGCTTACAAATTTCAAGAGAACAGATCATATTATTTACTACACTCACCTTTCTGTACATTAGATCTGCAAAACATATTCGTCTTCAATAACCTACTCTTTATAACTTTTTTCACTTTGTGCCTTGTGTCGGTTTGGGGCTTATTTGGCAAGGGGAACAATATAATACAGGACACATACTTCATATGATTATTTATAATAGTCACCCAAAAAACAGTATACAAAAGAGTGCAGGAAATCTGTCCACACACTAAGACCAAGGGAATCCAGCTAAGGGCCTGGATCCCACAGCAGTGTCCTACATGAGTTGAGCTGAATACCCAGAGCTCATAACAATACCTCCCATGAATCCAACTGGAGGCCCAGAGCCCATGACAACATCTCATGCAGACCTGTTTCATGGATCTGCTGGGAAGGCCCAAAGGTCAGTGGTGGAATCTACAAAGTCTGTGCCAGCAGGATGAAGGACCTGTGCTAGCAGGCTGAGGCATCTGCATTGGAGCCAGAAAGTGACGCTCAGAAGAACCAGAGCTCCCCCAAAAGGTACCACAGCCATCCTCGACAACAGTGAGGTCCCGTGCTCCTCCAATGATCAAGATGGCCCAGTTCCCATCAGGGAAGGCAGAGCAGCAAGCTTTTCCTGGAGGCCGGCAGTGCACCATCTTCCCCTCCGGAACCAGGAAGTGATGCTCAAAGTGAGGACCAGAGCTCTCCAAAGTGAACTGAAGCCATTCTCAGTGCCAGCGAGGTGCCAAGCTCTTTGGAGGATGAAAACAGCCAAGTTCATCAGGAAAGCCAGCTCCGCACAACCTCTCTCAGCTCCCAACAGCCTCTTTCTTCTTCTCCAAGTCTGCCTTTATGCTGTTGGCAACAGTCCTCAGGTGGGCCTCCCACACCCAGCACCACACTTACTCAGTTCAATTGGGGGTTATAAGTTGACCACCAGTTATCAATCCACTACATGCCTCTTTATACTTCTTGCTTCTTATCCTACCCCTACTTCTTTTTTTGTTGTTTATTTTGTCCTTTTGACATAGGGTTTCACTATTCAGTTCAGGCTGGCCTTGAACTCACTTTGTACTTCAGGTTGGCCTTGAATGCACAGCAATCCTCCTATGTCAGCCTCCATCCTGAGCCACCATGCACAGTGTACCCCGACTTCTGGTTCAGCACCATGTTATACTATTATGTCTGTAGCTGATTTAGATTATGCATTTACATGAGTTGGTTTTTGAATGAAAGACATTTTTTGTTTTATTTTAATTATATTTAGTGTGAGAAATTTTAGTGCTAAAATTTAATTTTAAGTATCTTTAAGTGCTTTATAATTTCTGTTTCTGTTTTGCAGGTTTTTAAGCAAACTCATTTCTTAAAGTATATGCAGTGGTTAGTCAAGCATGTCATGAGAATTTAAGTTCCTTTATATTATTAAACTTCCTATATAAGTCTGTGTTACCTAGGTTGTGATTTGAAAATGAAATATATTAAAATTAAGAGCCAGAAGAAATGGGAACACTCTCTGGACAGTACCTTTTCCAGTTAAGGGAATGTTCAGCAATATCAGATCTGGGTACTTATGTTTTTTCCAATTTCCTAACTTTGAGCAAGTTATTCATTTGACGAACTTCAGTTTCCACACCTGAAAAAAGAAATAGCAAGGACAATTTCACAGGAGGAGACATTATCAAAATTAAATTTAAAATGTACATGATGTGCCGCATATAGTCAGCCAGTGTTAATGAAAATGTTCACTGTTTCACTTACTGTTTTGCTTATTATTATTATAACAGAAAGTATCAGAGAAATGAAATTCAGTTTATGAAGGCCTAAGAAATTATTTTCTGACTAGAAAGAAAACATAGGCAAATAATAGTAGTACCAACAAGCAATATCAAATTGAGCTGCTGAGGAACGGTTGTGAACATGCTTTTAAAAGAACACAGATTTATTCTGAACATACTTAAATAGCCAGCTCAACTGAAAAGGCAGTCATGGTAACCAGCTGTTTCATGGTTACTTACTTTCTGCTGAATTAATCTCAAAAACTGGGTAGCCAGAGCATTGGCAAAATGTATGTATATATGTGTGCACGTATGTATCTATTCACATATGCATGTGCCAATATATACCTAGTATAATAGTATACATACTATGTGTAGAAATATATACATAATACATACACTCTATGATTGCTCATGGCATCTGTTATACAAACATTTGGGTAAGTACACAACCCTCTTTCTAGAAAAGATGTATTATCTGAGTCTGATGCTGTTCTTCCTTCCAAAATATCCAAAATTTCAAATAAACATATGATTTGGTTCAGGTTATAAAATAACTATATCTAATTTTTATTTCCTGTTGTATTTTTTATTCCAAAAAAAAAATCTAATGTGAAAGAACCAGAATTCTATGAAAGCTTTTAAATGCATAACTGAAGAAGAAAAGGAACCCTCATTTCATCTGCTATGTCAGTAAAAAAGGGCATATGTATATAGTAAATTGTATTTAAAGAGAATTTCAAAGCATGGGAAAGGATAGAAAATGACTTAGCAATGTGCGCAAATTATTTCCATTATGAATGTGTTCTTGTACATCTGGATGAGAACCTTGCGTATGTACAAAAACAGAGTCATTGATGGGATTTGGTAGCACATGTATTCAGTTCTACACGTTCCATAGGGTAAATAAGTTTGTTTTTATGATCTTATCCTGATTTACAAAGAATACTTAGATTGTTTCCTTTTGTTGAACTTCAGATTAATCAACCCAGCATTTTCAAACTGGAGTTTGAATGTTTCTTCTAGTTTATTTTCATCAACTGTAATTACTTAACTGTGAATTCTTATGGTCCTTTGAGAGAATTCAGTTAAACAACAAAGTTGTGTGTAGGGGTTCAGACAGCTTCTGCATTCCAGCTCATCCTTCTCAAAGTTTTGAAAAGCTTCGAATGCCATGTTCTGTCAATGGCTCATATTAGTTTTAATTGCAATTATTTCCTAAGATGCCTTGTAAAATTAAAGAAAGAAGGGAACAGAATGACATTGGTCTTTTCCACAGGCCCTCTTGCCGGCTTCTGTCTCATTATGTTAACAATCTGCCAAGAGAATGGAGTCAGATCTCGAGAGCAGACTAGATTGATTTACTTTAAAGGCCTTTCTACCCAGCCTAATTATTGCATTACAAATAGCAATTCTTTCACCCCATGAAGAAGCACTTTGATTAGTGTCTGCAGTACAGGTGCCGGGGTCTGATTATGGTAGGTGCATGTTAACTAGCTCCCTGCATCACCGCCAAGGGCCCGAAAGCCCTGGAACAGAAACACGTGCTTTGTTGTGCATATTTCTGAGGCCTTTACATTAGCATGTTCAGAATAATCATAGACAATGCTGTTATTTTTTCATTAGGTAACAATAGATATACTACACATGGGGTTCCTTCAACAAACATTGTCAGCCTAGCATAACCTCAGTATTAACATATGTTTAAGATAAGCTTAAATATTTTAAATCCAGTGTTCGTGACAAGTGAGTCTGGTATTTGTAATTGCCACTTGTAGCTGCCTTTTGCAGTAGCTCTCTGGGGCAGACATAAAATATACCACAAGCTGGTTGTCTTAATAGATATTTATTTTTTCACAATTCCAAACAGAATTCTAGAGTCAAAGGGTGTGCAGAGCCCGATTTCCTTGGGATGCTTGAGGTGGATTCCTTTCCTTGTCTCCCAGTTTCGCTAGCCACAGAAGCCCTTCTCATTGGTTGGATTGTGGTGATCTATCACATCTCTGCCTCCATTTTCACAATGCCTTTGCTCTGTGTGTGACAGTTGTTATGTGTCTCTTGTAAGGGTGTTTGTCATGAGATTTAGCAGCAACCTGGATTATGCAGGGTGACCTCCTCTAAAGATACTTCATTTAGGGGCTGGGGATTTAGCTCGGCGGCAAAAGCGCCTGCCTGGCAAGCGCAAAGTCGTGAGTTCGGTTCCCGGTACCGGAGAAAAACCAAAAAAAAAAAAAAATAAATAAAGATACTTCATTTAGTTCCACCTGCTAAGACTTTATTTTCCCTAATGGACCCATTCAGAGGTTTCAGGAAATAAGACACAACCCTTACTTTGTTGGAATCACCACTGAACCTGCTGTAGCTTGACATGCCAGTTGTCAGTGTGTGTTTAGTGACTTGTCACATACTTGCTCAGCATTAAACAATTATTTTCTGTCACATTAATTAAAAACTCATCTCAAAATGGACAGTGGGCATCAGAAGTGTGTATGTGAGAAAAGTAGCATTGATCAGTTAACATGGGATAAAATATTCCCTTATAAAGGGAGGAATTCTAATCATGGGAGAAATACCACTAGTGTGATGTTAAATAAAAGTGATGAACTATTTAACAACTGAACAAAATGAAAATACAAACTTGTAATTGTCACTCGTGTTATTCTACTCTTCTGTAAACTCCTCTTAAGACATTTGATAATGTCCAGACATGTAAAATCACTGTCATAAGCATTTTTACTATAGTTAACTGTCCATAGTATATTCACACTGTGGTGTAATTATCATCATTAACTACCGCCAGGGGGCAGGACTGTGGCTCAATGGTAATGGACTTGATTAGGGTGCATGATGCCCTTGATTCAAGCCCCAGCACTGTAAAATAAATAAATAAGTTATCTACCTCTATAACTTCATAATCTTCCTCATCTGAAACTCCGTGGGACTATCCATTCTATTTCCTCTAGGGGTATGTGTGTGTGTGTATGTGTGTGTGTGTGTGTGTGTGTGTGTGTGTTTTAGGTATCTTATATTGGTAGAATCATATAATATTTGTCCATTTGTGTCTGCTGTATTTCCCTTAGCATATGCAATAAAGTTTTAAGATTCATGTATACTGTAGCAGGCATGAGAAATGTTAAGGCTAGATAATATTCACACATATATCACATAT
Source organism: Chinchilla lanigera (assembly GCF_000276665.1). Taxonomy (NCBI): domain Eukaryota; kingdom Metazoa; phylum Chordata; class Mammalia; order Rodentia; family Chinchillidae; genus Chinchilla; species Chinchilla lanigera. The sequence goes on from NW_004955404.1 coordinate 39,177,081, forward strand.
TGCTTAACATTCATCTGTACATAGACATTGGGTTTCTTTCTATCTTTTGGTCTTTGTAAATAATGATACTTCAAATATGTTAGAGTCACTGCTATCAGTTCTTTGGCATATATGCAAGAAAATATGAATGTAGAATCTCATGATAATTTTGTGTTTGGCACTTTTAGAAACCACCGTGTTAAAGAGACATTTTTCATTGTCATGACTAAAGGTGGTGCTTGTAATCTGGTAGGTATACATCAGAGATTCGGATAAACATTCTACAATCTACAACATAACATCCTCCCTCATAAATAAAGTGCAGTACTACCTGATTCAAAGTTTCAATAATATCTTTGTTGAGAAAACTTCCTTTCATGAAAATTTAAATTAAAAGTTATGCTGATACTATTATTTTAGGTATGCCAAATACTATCAGAGTGGTTCAAAATGTTGCATTGTAGAGTTTTATCCATAATACTCTCTGACCATACGACTTCATAGGATACATTCTCTCTTGCAATAGGAGAGTCTATCACCTTCCTCTCCTGTTGTTGCTCCATTCTTTACTTTTGTGTGAGAGGTTGAATTGAAGAGTTGCTGCTTGGCTGTGTTATTTTCCCTCTCATTTTTCACAGGGCTGGGTAAATTTCAGAAAAGATGTGACGTCATGCATGAACTCTCCTGATACTAATATTTTAAAATTACTACTCATTTCTCATTTCCAAATGCAGAGCTTAAAACAATCTAATTTTCTATTATTTAGCAAATAAAATAAAGACAGTGGGACCCTTCAGAACCTTGAAGGAAAAATTTAACAACCAATTATTATAAGAGAAACTACTTTATCTAAAACATTTAATTAAATGTGTGTTGGTAATAAATATTAGAACAAGAAAGAAATTGGAAGCATAGAGGATCTGTATGTGGGTAGAACTCTATAGTTACTGCTGCAATGAATTTACCGTGCCTATTGCATTGATGAAGAAGCTAGTATCGGAGGAGACTAATAGGTTCCCCACGGGCACTCAGCTAAGGACTTCTGGAGCCAAGAGCAAAACTCTGCTCAGTGGTCTGTAGAGGCTCCTTCTATTTGGCGAGCACACGGACATCTGTGGTTCAAACTTTATTTTACAGGTAAAAACCCTGAAAATCAAAAAGATTTAATGTGGCAAGAGCTGCCAAACTTATCATGAAGCCCAGTTTTCAGTCTTGTATGTTTTCTTACAGTTTCATTTAAGTCTACGAATAATTAACATCTTGGTCATGTACTTAGAGATCCAGGCTAAGTGACAGCTCAGAGCCACATAAGTCCTATCTGCCTGGGTGATCAGTAATATTTCTTCTTCACTATAAAAAGTAAAGGCTTGCATCAAGTCATTGGGGTACAGATTAGAATGGAAAAATGTGCTACAAACATTTGCTTGCAAAAGGAGAATCACATAGTGTATCATTAGAGCATTTCCAGAACAATCTAGTTTTGCTGTTAGAAACTTAATTATATTGCTCAAAAGTGATGGCTTACGTAGACATCAGTGGAAAAACCAATGAATGAACAAGGCATAATGCTTCTTATTTACAGGAAGTTTATAGAATATTTGGTTTTACATTGCTATAAATTAGAGAATTATTTTAAGATGTTGCTCTACTTCTTTTTAAAATAAGTGTGTTTGCACAAATAAAAAGCACAGACTAATATTTCATTGTTTTTCACGTGAAAAAGCTTGAATACTTATTAGAAGAGCTAAACAATGATTAGTGAGATGAGTTGTAACATAATGAAGTTTCAGTAATCATTAATTTTGTGCAATTGAAAATTATTTCTCCCTTTCTTCAGTGTTAATCTCAGAAAAATGGTTTTTAAAAAATCTACAATACTCACATGTCACCTGTAGCATAATTCTAATTACCAGGGAATTTTAATCAGCACATGATGTACTGCTTTCAAATCTCCAAACATAATTCATGAGTTTATATAATTTTTAATATAATAAAGAGTTTCAAAATCTAACGCAGATAACTAGTTAAATCTGGTTCTTCATTATGTTCATATTTTCTGAGTCATGATAAATGCAATTATAATGACTAATAATGCAAAGAAAATTATGTACTAATTAGTCCTTAATATTTATTCTCAGAATGTAAACCATAACATTGATTATTTAATCACTTATAAAAATATTAAAATGGTCATGACAATAGAATACCAAGTGTAATATCCTAATAATTACACAAATATTATGTGAATTACATTTAATCTCCCATTAAAGCACAGTTAAAGGTATAAACACTGCTGTGGCTTTTTAGTTCTTGTTTTTGTATTTACATTGCAATCAATTAAGAAATATTTTAGTGGAACTCAAACTTATAGGAAATGTACTGTGTCCCGCAGGATCCAGTGAGGGAAAGAGAAGTCATACTGAATCTTTAACAGAATTTTTTCATGCAAAGAAATGGCAAGAGATAGTGGAAGACTAAAAGGACATTAGTGACACTGGGAAAACACTGATGTAGAAAATGCTGGGAACAACTAGATTTTTTGGGCTAGGGAACAAAGAGAAGAGAGTGTCAGATCCTCAGTCATAGAGGAGGCAGCTGGGCAGGTGGGACCTGATTGCAGAGAAGAACCTCCTTAGCCATTGTGATCTCTCAAAAGCATGCAGGTTGCAGTCTGTACAGAGATGAAATCAAACCACAGTAGCTTACCTAGGGGCCTATGGGGTTAAAGACATGACATTAATAGTGTATCTTATGAGATACAGTGGGTCTGGAGGCATAGAAAGAAGCTAGAATCTAGAAAGAATATTTGATTATTTAATCAAGTACCACAATCCGAGTAACATACTATTACTTGGGTGTCACAATCAGGAGCTGACATGAACACCATTTTTTCCAAGGTAGAGGTTCTGTCTTCATGGCTCCTACCCCTCAAGAAGCACAGCACAAGACAGTGGCAGGTAGAGAGGAAAACGGATAAAAGAAGTCTTCCTGCCATCCAGGCTGCTAGTGTCCAGTACTAGCAAAAACCAGGAAGGGGTCAGCATTTACATTGTCCAATCCCAGTATCCTAAGGAAGAGCCTAGGAGAGATTTGGATTGAAATACAATTGCTTAATAGTCAGAACAATTTCCAAAGTTAGCAAGTGTATCTGAAGCAATTGCTGACTGAGAAAGCATAGTGTAATGTGCATCAAAAATACAGTCACATGATGTGAATTGTCATTGTTGACAGGCAATTTTAAATATCCATCTTTTAGGGGTGTGGTAGATATTTTATTTCACCTGCTGTTGGAGTAACTTAGATTAAAAATGGGATGTATTGTATGACTTAACCTTTATATTTAGTTATGTAAACTAGAAACACCATAGTTTAGTTTTTAGATTTAAAATGCTTCCACACGACTTGTGACTATTTATATAAATATGTAATAATTTAAAAATACATAATCAATTTAGCAGGTACTAATTGAGCCCCTCCAATATGTTTGACATATGCAAGGATGAATGACAAATATTTGTAAGATGGAGACGCTTCTAAATTCTACAGCATGTATTGTATATGTATGTACCCACTTGGCTATTAATCTTCAGTAATATATGACCTAAGACATTTGTTTAAATTCATTAGTTATCACACAACAACTCCAGGTTTTGACAGTGATTTTTTTTCCCTGTATGGGCCATATCTTCAACCTGCTGTTGCGTTTGTGTGAGGGTAACCACAAATTAATGCCTGCCATCACCTGAGGGTGTCTCTGATGCAATCAATATAAGCCAAAATACTCTCTTGAGGAGTAAATGCAACTTCAGTTGTGTGATAATGTTTTCCCCTTAACTGACCTTATAAATTAACTTGGCTGCAACCCACTCAGTTGTTTTCTGATATTTTAGTTTAGGTTGATTATCTGACAGCCCCTTAGGCCAACGCCATGCACAGCCACTATTAACAAGGTGTTTATGCTCTTGGTAATGCATTTCTTGAAATCACATTATATACAAGATTTTATTACAGACATCCATTATAGAAACTCAGATGTGATCCTTTCTAGTCTGAGTTGCAATGTCACCCACAGATGACTTTGTGAATTTATAGAATATTTTCAAATGATAATATAAGATCAGTTTGAAAACAACAGGACATTAACTAGATTTCTCAGTTGGGATACCCCTATGGGAATATTCTGTAGTCCAAGCAGCAGGACCACCAAATGCCACCTGCAAAATCAACTTTTGTTTCTTTTTAATTTTGTATATTTAGGTAATGTTTGGCTAGAGACATATGAATGTGTTCTACTCTCCCTTCTAAAATTGTTACCTGGAGCATTACCATTTGACATGTAAACATGTCTTCCAGATGGACACTCAGTTTCCTAACCACCACTTCAGTTTCATGTTACTGATACTAAAATTAATTAATCAGACCCATTTTATAAGGTATTTGTCTTTCATCACATAGACAGATTACATAATTATGTTTAGCAGGACACAATTCTGCATACACCTGGGAAAAATATAAAGCTTGATGAAACACTTTTATTTGTTAATGAGAAAATTTTATACCCAGAAATCTCAGTAAAATCTTTAAAACTTTAAATATAATTAATAGCATTCTGAATTATGGTTTTTTTCTAATCAATTTTATCACCAAATGTTTATTTATAATTATTCAATCACAATGAATTTTAGCTCCTTACAAATCTGTTTTATTTCTTGCATCAGTGAATGGTACAGACATCTTACATGAAATTTCAGTATAATATAAAAAGCTTACTGAAAGAGATAACAACTCAAGAAATATTTGAATGAAAATTGACAATCTTAAAACTATAAAATTTATTAAAGCAAGTATAATCACAAAGCTTTGTGATGTAAGTGGAAAATTGGAGTTCCAGTTACAGATGAGGAAATTAATACATTTAAATATTACCTTTCAATTAGGTTACATTTCAACCTGGCTTATAATCTGGATTAGAATTTGTACCTCTTATTATTTAGTACCTTAAATAGTATGCCACCTTAAATTTCCTCTAAATTTTACATAAATCCACAACAGAGAGCTTGGTTTCTTTTGAATTTTCACATTACATGGTATTAGTACCATTTGTTGTTTCATACTCCATGGCTTGTCTTGTAAGCATCTTTGTATATTTTTCTCTAAACTGTGGATTTCTTGTTACATTGCTAAGTGTACTCAGTAAACTACAGTGTCATGTTGGGGACAATGTGGTGATAGTTAAAAATGTAGAACTCTGTTCTTCTTAAGGAAAGACTATACATGGTTGTTTATCTATACATAATAGCACCAAGATGAAAGTATATTATACCAAACATAAATATCTACAATATCTAGGCTATGTCATTATACCACAAATAAGCATATTTTCATAAAACATTTTGTGATACATCAAATTCAATGGATTCAACTAAATGAACCGTTATGCCTTATTATTGGTTTATATTTATATTCCTATATACATTGGTTGTCATGGAAATTTTATGCAGTCTATATCTCTTATAGAACACAGTTAAGTTTTACAATACTTTTTTATTGTTATCTACTATATGGACTTTAGTAAACAGCTGTACAGAGGACACAACTATATCATTTTACCTCCATTACATTGTGAGTGTTTAACTGCAAATGAAAAACAGTGAGTTATGTAAAAACCTTAAAAACCAAATGTACTGCCAACACAACAAATTCAAGAAGTATTTCTTTAATTTATAATAACATATATGATGATCATGGAAACATTATTCCCTGAAACTCAGTGGTGCAGTGCATTGATCACATAACTATAGTTTTAAGATTCCTTCAAGGCTGTGATGTATCATTCAAAGTCACTACTTAAAAGGTTAGGGCAAGACGCGGAGGCTTCCATGAAATAAATTTTGGTGGTGCTGAGTATTGTCTGCTTGCTCTTGATTTGGATAGCAGTGAGTAAAGTTATAAGCAGGGTTCCGAAGTACAATACTCCATAGCTCAACGGGACCTAGCCAGAGTTTTGGAAAATTGATAGCAGATTACTTACACTTCATTCATACATGCGCCAGATATTGTCCAGGTTTATGCCAGTGCGAGCACCTTTTCCCCTCCAGCCTACTTTTATTTTGAAAAATGCCCTATTTTCAATGAAAATCGATCACGAGTGTCTTTTTGAGGATAGGAAATAAAGTTAGCATGATTTCAAACAGTATAATTATAATATGAAATTTTAAAAAAATTATTACATTTTTAGGCATTTATGGCATATATCTTTTTTCTTTCATTCTTATTTATTTTTTAAGAATTCTAGTCTCAATTAGAATAAAATATGAGTTTATTTTCTGAATGATGATTATAGTGATTAAGTTTATTTTTCTTCTGAGATATCAAAACAGATATTACCATAATTTTCAGATGCAGAAGCATCTCTATTTAAATTTTTTCTATTGCTTATCAAATTAAGAGTGAAAATAATTAGGAAGATGATGTAAAGATTTTCCCAAAATTTTTTAAATCTCACATCAAAAAAATAGAAGAGGATGAATATTTTCACAATCGACAGGAGCAGGTATTATTAATTAGCCTATTTTAACCACTCCATAATGACAGGAAGTCAGTGTTTTATTATTCTAGTTATGTTAATGAAATGCACAGCACTTCACACCTATTTAAATATAGGCAAAATACGTTATTTATAACCTAAGAAAATATTGAAAGCAATTAAAGCTCTGTGCAGTAAATCTGGGGCCAAAGTCTATGAAACTTTTAATGTAGTTTATGAGATATTATGGGACCAGAGGTCTTGCCTGCATGCTAGCATCAAGTCATATTATCTCTTGGGACTCTTTAATTCTATTCTGAGCAGATAATGATATACAGTTCACCTAGCAATGTTTATTGTGTGGAAAGAATTTGAGAAAAGAAAAACAATGAAACTCATTTCTGACCCTGAATTTAACACATCAGTTGTGATATCTTGCCATATTGGTTTCTGCTTTTGTAAAGAGATGAAATTTTCTTCAGGTCACCCTAAAACTTAAATGACTTTTAAAGTTACCTTTTCTCACATAACCACAAGTACTTATGGTTAGAACATTTTATTTTGTTTCCATAGTCTGTTACTCCTTTCTAAGGCTTTTTATTAAATACAAGCTTCTTGAAAGCAGGAGGCAGCTGGGATGATTATTTTACCCTAATACCTAGGAAATGTAATAATTCACATGTTACATTTGTATTTATCTAAAGAATAAATGGATGAGCACTAAAGTCTCTCCTAAATTTGAAAATCTATTCAACCTTATCTTTATTATCACAGTTTTCTTCCAACTTTGAAATTAAATGTCTATATTACCTGTTGCATATTTAGAGTCTCTTGAATTACTTACCACCGATCTTCTATACTGTAATGCTGGGATGTGTGATATAATAAAAATTATAGTATTCCATCAAGAAAATATGCCTCAGTCATAAAATATTAAATAATTGTGTACTCCACGTTCCTTTAGAAGGGACTAACACATTGTGTAAAATTAGCATGTATCTCTACATTTGTTTGTGTAGAGTTTATGTGCTCCAATTCCACAGCCAGTTTCCTCATCATATTTTGTATTTGTGTTTAATTTTCAAAGAATGGATTTCTTGGAATTGAAAAAGATGGCAGGCTGCATCGTGAGGCACAGTGCTCACAGAAAGAGAAAGAAGGGAAGGAAGGGAAGGAAGGAAAGGGAAGGGACGGAGAGGAGAAGAGAGGAAGGAGAGGAGAGGAGAGGAGAGGAGAGGAGAGGAGAGGAGAGGAGAGGAGAGGAGAGGACAGGAGAGGAAAGGAGAGGAGAGGAGAGAAGAAGAGAGGAGAGGAGAGGAAAAGAAAAGAAGGAGAGGAGAGGAAAAATTCCATGCAAGCCCAGTCTGTGCCCTGCTTTTCCTCAAGTGCATAGCACTGTTTTGTCAACAGCTCCATCTGCAGACCGGGGACAGCTTGTGACTCCCACTTAGTGATAAGATTACAAAGAATGTGCTCTCAGTTTGCAGTTGTCTATTAAAAGTTCATTTGGAAGGCAGCATTTGAAGACACCTTTTTGAGGTTAATTTCTTAGCAATGGCAGGTTTTATATGATTGCTGAAAATGAGCTGTAGGCTGTCAATGGAAATTCATAGGGAGAGAAGGAGAGAAAGAAAAGGAAGCAATAACTATTGCTGAAGGCCTGTAATCAAGCATAATAAACTCTTCAGTCAGCTGTTTAAGTAAGTACACAGCAAATTAATTTTTACCTGAAAAAAAATTGATTTATCTGAACATTTTCCCCCTAGGAAGGCAGTTTCTATGCTGGCATGTACTCAGCATTCATTTGCTAGTGGTGAGTGGGAACAGTTGTATTCACACTGCGAATGCTATAATTTGAGTAGTTTGTCAAATATGTCCTCCTGGCAATTGTGTTGTCACCACTGATTCCACATTAAAAGAGGTGGATGGAAAAGTGAGTTTCACCATGCATTCATGTATTTTGTATCGGAGGTCTCTACCTTTGGAACACTAGAGGGCTGTATAAGTCTTCTTGTTTTGTTTTGTTTTGCTTAAGTAACCTTTAAGGATGCTGGAATTTCTGAGAAAATGAAGTCCATAGTATAAATTAAAATTAAACTTTGATAGTATACAGTGCAAGCTAAGTTCATAAAGATTGCATATACTCATAGCTAGATACATATATGTGTATTTCCTTCCTAGAGTTTATTTTCTAACATCCTTAGTACTATTCATTCAGTCTGTTGGCCTTCAATGTAAACTTACCTTATTGTCTAACATCCTAAGTCTATTCATTCAGTCTGTTGGCCTTCAATGTAAACTTACCTTAATTTTTGAGTGACCTTAGATTTTTTCCCATACAGAATTATAGGTAACATTTTTATAACTAGTAGATATGTGAAGAAGCACCTGAACTGTCTGATGCAAAAACCAAAATATGTGTAGTTCCAATTAATTTTCTATTGTGTGTGTTATATAAGTATGGCCAAAGGGGTATGGGAGGCTGAAATGAGATAATAGCTGAGAAAATGCTATTTAAATGTAAGATAGATATATTTATTGCTATTCATGATTGAACTTCTATTTTTAATGACTTTGGAGGGTGATTTCTGTAGCAATAATAAACTGAATTACATTAGGTTAGGAAATTATAGTTTAGGAAGTTGATATAAAGGTACACTTCAAAGAAGGATACCTCAAATTGTTTTTGGTTTTGGTGATTGGATCCAATCTGCATGTCTTTTTCTGGATAAAATTAGACCAAGACGTTTTCTTCTGAGTAGTGTTTTAAATGCTCTTTAGAAGCACTTTTATTTCAGAAACCTAAACAGATATCCTTAATGTGGTCTTTAGTCATTAAAACTGAAAAGAAGTGCTGGGAGAGGTCAGTACACATAAACAAATGACACATAATCTCAATAGCTTAATTATCACAAAGCTGAGATACTTCATTGAGGAGGTAGAACAAGGGGATGCAGGCACCACGCCTCTGACATTTCTAGTAGAATATGATGGTAAAGCAAGATCCATTGAGTCAGGAATAAAAGCAAGGGCCCCCATAGCTGTAAAATACTGTGAATGTGATAGATGACTTAAGAGATGAAAATATGGAAAGAATAACATAGATGACAAACACACACATTAGAAAAGACCTCTGCAGTAGGTGCATTTGAAAGAAAGACTTCGAACTCTAGTAACATGACAGGAACACAACTGGAAAGAAAGAAAAGGATGGGTCAAGTTTCCCAGGCAGGAAAAAAAAAAAAAACGGAAAAACCCCACCAAATTCCACACAGTCTTTGTTTCAAAATTAAGATGTTTGAACTTTATCCTTCATAACCACAAAATAGGTCAGAAGAAGCAGGAAAGTCAACAGTGGAAGAGTGTAGGAAATTTTGAAATTTCATTTAGCAGTTAGTTTTGGAACTAATGTTATCAGTATTTACATATAGGAATAAAGTGACAAAAATTAGAGATCAAGGGGTAAAATTACGTGATTTTACTTGAGTTCACAGACCTATTAATCCACTCAAAATACTGTGACCAAGAGGTAGAAACTGAAGTTCTAGAAGTCCGTAGAGTTTATAGTTGTGCACAACCAAGAGCTTGCTGAAAACTCACATCTAGAACACAGAGAAGAGGTAAAACTAGCTGAGAGCTCTATATAACATGATAAATATAAAGTCTGTACAAATTCTGAGGACACGGAGAGTTGTAATAACCAAGGAGGCCACAAGAAATGCATTTGCAGGATCTAGGAAAAACATTACTATGAAAAAAGTGAAATAAAGAAGTAAGAAAAATAGAAAAATAGGCCAAACAACACCAATAAAGCAGAAGTTTTTAAAATTAGCTACTTTGTTTTCAAATGTTGACAGGTGAACAACATTATCTCAAAAACAAAAAACTGAAGGTGATACAGGAATGTTATTATTTATTACTTCCCTAATATTTCTGAGCTTAAATAAGGCATATGATTCAATTTGTTGATATAAGTAAAGCCCATTTTATGGGACTAATTTACAAGGCCAACACCTACTTTTCCTTTTAGCTACATTGCTTTCAGTGGGTTAACATAGTTTTCTTTGCGGGTATCAAAACTCTCTCTCATCCTACTCTATCTCATCTATGTGATCAATCTACATGTCCTTTTCTGGATAAAATTAGTACCAAGATATTTTCTTCTGAGTACTCTTTTACAAAATTTCCATTTCTCTATATACAGTCTCCTTCTCAGATTTCAGTTTGGAAGTATAATTAAAACTTTGACAATCTGTATTGCTGAGAATTTTTATAAACCTAGTGATGTTCATTTGCTGGTCTTGTGCCCTGCTTGGGAATGCTGCCTTTGAAGGATATAAGAATACATCCTTTGAGCAAAAGAGTTGTCTGTTCAACTCCTGTGCCTTCCATTTGTAGCAAATTATTCACCTAGTAAATTATTTACTGAGTTGTACATGTGAAAAGCTGTAAGAAATGGTTATTTTATAACCTTGCATTTTCACTGACATAGAAATAGTAGATATGACCACTGTACATTTTCTACAAGATATATAATATCTACTTTGCCCATTTTTTGAACATATGGAGAATTTGTCATTTAATCATTACTTTAGTTGCAAACTTTTATTGAGCTATGGATTAACAATGTGATATGTCCTACTGGAACAACTTGAAATATTACTGAATTGATAAAATGACCTTAAGGTATTAAATGAATCAGTCATCTCATAGTTATATAACTTTGTTTATTGATTTAGAAGACTATAATAATTTCCACTGAAGTAAACATGTGTTGAATTTAAAAGATAAATATCTGCTAATAAAGGAAGTATACATAAATTTTATGATTAGATCTATAAGAATTTATTTCTTAGATATGACATGCAGAAGTTATTTTCCTAACATAAATATAATCAATGATATAATTTCAAAGGTACTATTTTCTCTTAAGATAAAAATTATTTGAGAATGAGTGTAAGAAAAATTCCTCTCTCTTCTTTTAATAGTATTCTTGCAGGGATTATACATGCTTCCAGGCAAAAATTTATATCAAATCACACATAATGTGTACTCTATATACAAAGCAAGGTTTCATAGAAAACCCTTATTTCATATTTGTGCAAGAGGTTTTGAACTTCTGTCTTCAAGCGTTCCTACTACAATACATAATTTGATTATAATTGTTCCCTAAAAACATCAGATGTGAAAGTAGACATTGAAAGTATGTACATAAGTTGTGTGTATGTGTGTGTGTGTGTGTGTGTGTGTGTGTGTGACTAGCTAAAACTAACTAAAGTTACTGAACAGTCGCTAAAGACTACCATGGACATTTTAAGTTGATAATTTGTAGTCTCATTTTATTTCTTTCTAAAATTCCCAGAAACTACCTTGAAAAAGTGCAATACGGAGTGTGTCTTGGTTACTTTTCTCTGCTTGCTGAGACAAAATACCCAACGCCCAAAATGAAGGAAAGAAAGGTTTATTTAGCTTACAGTTTGTGGAGGTTTCAGTCCATACTTGGCTGGCTCCAAGGCAGAAAGTAGCAAAGCAGCCAGAGCAAAAGGGAGGAATGGCGGCAAGCAGCCTCTTTCCCTCCCTTACACTGTAAACAGACTACCCCCACCTAAGGGGCCTGTAGCTCTCACATAATCTCCATTCCCTCCTCTTCCACAGGCTCAGGATGAATACAAAGTAAGCACCCTGGCTTCCTGCTGAGTCACTTAGCCAAACCTCTAGACTCCCCAAGTTGACACAATGTATCAACCATAACAGAGTGATATTGATGATCAGAAGCATGTAATATTATTTGCAACATTAATAATTAGGGACACAAGCACCTGTTTAATGCAAAATGTATATATAATATGCACAACCAATAAGGAAGAATAGTTTTAAAAAATGCAATTACTTATTAAGGATTACAGCTTTTGAAATGTCACTTGGCAATCATACCTCCACCTTTAAGCTTGTGAAATGTCCATTTTTGATTCTAGGAAACCCTACAAAATTTCTGTGGTCTATATGGAAATATCCAAGGAACAGACAATATTAATTTTATGTGCCTCAAAGTTATAGATAATTGAATTTACTAGGTCAGTATCTATTTGATTGTTACTGGAGATTCTTCTGTTGCTTCTCATACTTGTATGGCTATATGGCAGCATTTCAGACTTACTTATAATAGAAATTTTCTAAGACATTTTATAGTTTGTGCAAATATTTTAGAGGGTTTTTTCATATATTGATAAGTAAAGTTATAGCAATAGGTAAAAAAAAAAGAAACGACCAACTTTCCGGAAAGTCGAAGGTATACAGTTGTAATGAAAATACATTACTCATAAGTGGCTAGAATGTAGGAGTCTAGTAAAAGATGAAAATTTCATTTGTTTTCTTGGAATTTTGAACACTCCAGATATTTCCCTGCTATGACTACATCAAAGAAGTTTTAAAAATTTTATCACTTCAAACTGTGTGCAAAGTATTGTACTAATCATTAATTAAATACTAGGTATATAAAAAAGTTCCTCCCTCTATAAGCTCATATGTGCTTAGACACGATAAGGTATGGAATCAAGGTTTAGAATCTTGAAAAGTTAATGTACAGAATGATGTTGGTAAGTCCTTGTTTCACAAATGAATCACAGCAGTTTCTATACTTAAAATATCACTATAACATGCATTCCTTTTTGAGATATTTTGTGTAAGAAACAGGCTTGAATTTGAGTTTGTGTGACGGCTAAAATTTGGTTAGGTGGCAAGCAGAGAGAAAGGTGATTAGCTTAGTTTTACAATATTGACAGAGGAGATGTACTTTGTGGTAAAGTTTAAGCTGGTAGGTTTTGTATGCATACTCTGATTTTAAACCTGGGACCTACCATTACTTGGCAATTCATTCCCACTCCAGAACATCTCACTTCATATCCTGTCTCCTCATCTGTAAAAACAGAATGATAGCACCTATATCACACAGTTGGTGTGAGAATAAATGAAGTGAAGCCTTAAACCACAGTGCCTGCCAGCAGAGTGAGTGCCAGCTGTTCCCATCAAGACAGGAGCTGTGAACGCATCCATTGGGCTGGAGCCGAGGATTGGTACAGGAGCGAAATGAGATAGCATGTTCCCTGAGGTTTAGTGTTTAGTGTGGAAGAAAGGCATTGGGAACACTTGGAAATTTCTCTCAATTTTTCTGTAACTAATGCCTGTTTGCTTTTGAAGCCAATGTGGTATTGTACAGCTCCATTGAGGACCACAGCTAATGAGTGGTGACAAGCAAGAATTGTCAGCTAAACCATGTAAATTGACAGTCTGGACTCAACTAGTGTTAGGCAGAGTTTTTGAGTGCCTGCTGGGCAAAACAGAAAAAAGTAAGACAAATGGGAAGTGTCTTTTAGAGTTGCCATCAACATCGAGGTTTCCTTGATTGTGAGCTTTACAAGCTACGCACCTTCTGTGTCATAACATGCTGTAGTATTGTATTTAAATGACAACTGCCACTGCAAGTAGATTTAACAAGGCAGCAATCCCTAGAGGCACTATAAAATGTTCTCAGCAAACCTCTGCCATTTGTTTCCAACCACTCTGTGGACTAATAAAAGCCAGAGAAAGCAAGAAATAGGGCTGCAATCCCATTCTCTCCGCAGCTGCTCATGCAAGACCATGGTTTTCCCTGCACCTGAGATGTTTGGCCATACAGAGCTATTTTTCAAGCTGCCCGTGAGAACTGAATAGATCCTACTACCAATAGCTTTCAAAGCTTCAGCTCTGATACAGCTTTGAAAGTAATTAGATAAAGAAAATTAATTCCATTTGGGAACACATAAAACATTTCATTTGGAAAGTGACATGAATAAAATTATAACTATGGTAAATATAAAATATGAAAATCTACAATTACAATACATCCTGACTTTAATATTTCCATACAAATTAATGCTTTGTTAACTCTTGGTAATGTACGCAGTAGCCAGGAGACCAACGCAACAATCAGAAACGAGGATGCTCTTTCTATGCGAAGCCTTAGGGCAGATCAGAACTCTGAGACTGAGCTGGCATGAGGAAAATATTCCACAAAGAACAGCTAAAACAGTACAACAAAGAGAGTGCAATTAGACATCCCAGTCTCTTTGTCTCTGTCTCTCTTTTTCTCTTTAGATGAAAAGTGAAGTGATAGGCAATACATAGATTCAGAGCTAAATGGATGATACTGAAAGAGACACAGATATAGACATAGGGAGGTCACACACTTTCAGAATAGACAATGTCAACCCAAGGATTGATAAGGACTGATCCTCATTATAGAGGATCCCAAAATTTTAGCCATTATATAGTAATGGGCTCCCCTAAAAGCTGTAATATTTAAACAGCTTTACAGTAGATACATAGCAATAAAATATCACAGGGCAGCAATGATTAGGAAAACAAATGTCTAAAGTATTTCACAGGAAATAATGGAGAAAAACTAAGTCAGAAACACTGACGTAGATCTACTGGCTTTGGACTGAATCACACGTAACTTTCTTTCTTGCTTTCCAAATATACTGAGATGAGGCTTTGAGAACAGAAGATCATAGAAATTAAAACCAACTCAAAAACTGAAACTACTTTTACTTCTCCTGCATCTCTTTCTCTCTCTCTGTAATGCTACAATAACCTTATCTGATAAACATGTACTTAACTTCAGTCAATTCCACATATATCCTTAAAGTGCCTACTATGTGCCAAGCAGTGTACTGTACTTCCTTTGTAATACAGCAGGATATATACTCTAAAAGGGAATAGGAGACAACTGGAATCAGATATCAAACTATTACCAACTGAAACTACATTAGAAAGGAGAGATACAGTGCTGTGAGTGCATACAACAGAGGAACACTTGGAAGGTGATTTTCAATGTGTCTTGACAGGCAGCAAGAAAAAGATACTGGAGGTAAGAGCTCCAGATGGAGAAAGTGGTATGTCAAAAGGTGCAAAAGACAGAAGCAATGTGACATGTTGAAATAAATCATTGGAATCCAAAAGAGATGAAGTTCAGAGAAGAAAAAAGAGACCAGAGGATTATGGTGATATTGGAGAGATAGAAGAGGCCACATAAGTCATAGGAAACAGAAAATATTCTGGACTATTTCCCAAAACAAAGGGAAAACATTCCATCACTGGATGAAAGAAAGTGATTCAAACGATCACAGTTGTGTGACTAAAAGACCAGATTTAGTCAGGTTAATATTTCAGTGTAAAT
The DNA here is from genome assembly GCF_000276665.1 of Chinchilla lanigera. Lineage (NCBI taxonomy): Eukaryota > Metazoa > Chordata > Mammalia > Rodentia > Chinchillidae > Chinchilla > Chinchilla lanigera. Next base: position 39,192,803 of record NW_004955404.1, read on the forward strand.
GGAAACAACATTTTCATTGTTCTAAATCTCTAACCATATATTACTTTCTTAGTATTAATGAATATTCTTACAACTACATAATGCTTTCATTGAAATTAAAAACTGAAACATGAATTCTTGCTTGGCAACCTGTTGTCTGGCAATTGTAGAAAAGAAAAGAAGTAAAGCACTGGTTTATTTAATCAAATATACAAATAGGACGTATAATGTGGGAGGTAATAATATTATTATAGTTTTCACAGGGTGTGTGGGAAAGTTTGATTGCAGATGCCTGTGACATCTGCTTATTTTTTCAATGAATGAGCAGTTGATGGTAATATAAAAACTTAATACCGAAAAAAGATAGTTATGTTTTATCAAACTGTGCTGGTTTTCCAAGACCTCTGTGATCTCAATTTTCAACAGTCTTATGGGGTAGTTAGGGCCCAATGTATTTGTGGTAATGAGAGATTGAAGCCTCACTGTGAACTATATTCAAAATGTCCTTTGAGTATCTATTTTTTTGCAGTACAGATGAGAAGGAGTTAAAAAAATCTTTAAGCCATTCCATTAACAGAGAGACACAATTTGTGAAAATGATGCCATTGCTCTATTGATGCATTCTTTGTGTGTTTCCACAAAGGTAATGGATTAAAAAATGAAGCTTTGATTCAAAATATTTTTATTGAAGCAAATGCAAGATATAAAATTAAATAGCCTGAGCTTTTCTAAAATGCAAATACTTCATATAAATGTAAAAATACACTGCTATGAGGACCTATGAATAAAAGGAAAGTATTTCCATTATCTGCTTTTTCTTTTTTATCTGCTTTTGCTTGTATCAATACATATATATTATTGATACATACATAATGTTTACTTATGCTATGTTAAATATACTTCCATTTTTCATTTATGTTGAATGATATTGAGTACAAAGAGAGTTTACAAGTATTATATACAAATTTTCATCATATTTCCTTGAATTAAGTGACTTTTTGATTTCTTTTCAGTTTATTTATATTTGGGAAAGTTTACTTTGTTGATATATATTGTGCACTATTGGTTGATAATGACCTTTGAATTCATTTAGAGAGTTATAGAAGTTTAGGAGTGTCATTATTCAAAACTGGCAATTATAACTAACAGCTCGATTTTAGAACAGTAATCCATGAATGAAAGTGAGGCCTGAAAAAAGCATTGGATAAAGGCAGATTACAAATTAGTACATGTCTACAAAACAAAGAACATTACAGAGTGCATGAGTATAAGTTATATTTAAATTTATAATACTGAAGATTTTTATAGGTAAATACTAACCCAAATAAAGCTATTCAGATCATTTAAAAAAACTGCACAATATAATAGGCTGCAAAATTAGCTGATTGATTGATTTCCTTCAAAACTGGCCAAATCTCATTAATCTCTGCCTCTTCTCAATGAAAAGGAACTTTCTAAATTACCAATAAATACAATGCCCATCAATTACAATGTGAGAAAACACTGACTCAGCATGTACATAATTGTATGTCTTTTCTACTGTTTTCTCACTTGGATTAATTGCACAGAAGTCCGGGATGATGCATATGAAGCTGAAATGCTTCTTTTTGACAACATGTGTCACAAATGCTGACGTCAGCTTTCCTAGTGGTCTTCCAAAATTCCTTGCCAAAAATCCATGGATTGAAAGCATGAGTCTTAACTCTTAAACACATATGCTGATTCTCCTCAGAAGAAGTAACAAAAAAGAAAGAAATTGAAAATCATAGATAGCTAGGTTATCAGAATTTTTTAGTAGTATTAAAGAAGACGTTAGAAAAGCAATTTAACTTGATGACTTATCCCATGAATCATCTGTCTTTATTTAAATAGAATTTTTAAAAGGTCACCTAATTAGATGCATTTGAGTCATTGGATATCAGGTGAGTTAATTTTCAAAAGCATTTGCCTATAAAAATTATAGAAATTGTTCTTTTTGACACTGGAAAGAAATCTGTGCATATTATCACTGAAACCAATTATGTCTCTATATTCCTACATAATGCATTTAAATGATCTGTTGGGATTTGCTTTTCAAATTAAATTACTGTAACTTTAACACTGCTATATTCACATAAAATGAAGGTTTCAGATAAAATAGTTCTAATCTAAGCCCTTTTTCTCTTCATATTTCAGACAAATGCAAAAATTTGTAACAAAAAATTAAGCATAAATGATGAGGTTAAATTAAGTTCAGAGGATATTATAATCTTTAGCCTAAAAGCTTCAAAAAGCCCATTACTAGACCAGTGCTTCTGCTTGTGTGTATGTGCTTATGAATGCATGTGCAGTACGCTGTGCAAGTGCTACTGAGTTCAAACTTTTCCAGATTTCAGTTCGCCCTGGCTGATATCATAACAATTGAGTGAAGTGTACTGTAGCACAAGGAGTAGTATAGTATAAATTTCTACAGTTAGAAATTATTGAAAGACCATTTCTAAAATTTTTAAATGTAAACCTATTTTCACAATATGAATTTTATTTATACAGTAATAAAAGATTTTGACAATAAATGCATTTAAAATGCTGGAAGAAAATAAGCTTAAGTTTTGTTGGAACAGATATACATTATATATGTATTAGTAAAATGTAATCACACAATCAAAGTTTACTGGGTAGGTAGGTAAAATATGCTGAATGTATTCTTTAAATATTTACTTTCACTTGGGTTGTACATCCAATCACCCAGCTTGTGATACCAAGCCAATGCCCTTCATTTGTGGTCAGTGGGAATCTGTCCCCTCTTTCTTGTGCAAACCTCCAAAATAACTATGAATTTTTTTAATGATAGTGTCTCATTATGTAGTTCAGGCTGGCCTTGAACTCACTATATAGCCCATCCTAGCCTTGCTTTCACAGCAATCCTCCTACTTCAGTCTCCAGAGTGCTAGAATTACAAGCGTGTGTCACCAATTTGAGTAGAGAATCCTTACAGTTCTTTTGCTCTTTTCTCTATTTTTCTATAATTGCTCACACCAATCCCAACAGAATTTTTTTTAGCATGTTCAGCACTTAACTCAGTCATCAAAAAACTGTATTCCTTTTATTTTCATTCAAATTCCACTCCGTGTTTTCATATTAATTCATATAACAAGAAGTCAGGTAATTTCAGTAGAATTATAAGAGAAATGAACAGACTGGTAACAAAACAATTTCATGTTTGTGAGCACTAACATTCTACCTGTGGATGTCTATGTATACGGATAATGCTGGCCACGGTGTCCTACTGAGGGCCACTCCATTCTGTACCACTGTCAGAATGATCTAGAAAATAGATCTCAATCAGTGGCTGGGGATATAGCTCCGTGGCATAAGCACCTGCCTGGGAAGTGCAAGGTCCTGAGTTCAATTTCTGATACAAAAAAAAAACAAAACAAAACTAAAGTATTTTAGAATATTATTCAATTAATTGGGACCAAGTTAGGGAGATTATGCTACCATACTAAATTGTGATCATATTTTTGGTAAGGATTGACTCTCCTATGAAACCCACAAATATGCCAGTACTAGAGAAATCTTTTAGTGCATATGTAAACATTTGTAATTGTTTTTATATTTTACTGGCTATATTTATATATCAGGTTAATAACTAGTTTAGGCCCCTAAATACCTGAGTGGTAAGAAGTTGAAGAATTAAAGAGTTAAAGAGTAACCCACTTTCTGATTGCTAATCCAATTATTTACCCTATTTTCTTCATAAACATTTTCTCTTAAAGAATAACTCTTCCCCACTTAAAGGAATAACCTTCCTGGCTGATAATGTATATAATATATGCTCTCTGTGCCAATTTTGGCTCTGTTGATTACCAGTTATGTATTTGGCTTCACACATAAATAAGTTACTCTAGTAAGTACTTATCATATCTTTAGAAAAATACCTAGCCTACAGTAATTATAATATAAATATTAATTGTATATAAATATTCACTCAATCTGAAATTTGGATTCTAAATCTATAAAATCTGTAAATCCATGTGTATGTTATGTGTCTGTGTGTCTGTGTGTGTTCAATTTAGATTCATGCACTTTTTTTTTTTTTTTTTGGTTTTTTCCGGTACCGGGAACCGAACTCAAGACCTTGCGCATGCCAGGCAGGCGCTTTTGCCGCTGAGCTAAATCCCCAGCCCCTAGATTCATGCACTTTAAATCAGAAATTTTCCAGCCTTATCATAATGGGGGTAGGATCTAAGTGCTATACCACGTGCTTCTGATATTCCTTCCCTTAATGCACTAATCTACATACACATTTAAATGAACATTATGTGCCATAAAAGTATATCTAAACATTCCCCCAAATTTTAATTACAATCTTAAAGTACTTTAAAAATAAGATAAGACACATGCAAAAATTAAGGCTAAGGGAATCAAGAGTGTAAGCTAAGACCTGTGTGTTACACAGTAGCTCCAGGAATAGGTGGGAAGGGAAATGAGACCTGTAGAGAATCGATGCCTGAAAGTCATAAAACTTTCTCAATTTTCAAAATAATAATATTGTAAATATCACTTTAAAAATCCTCTTCATGATTAATAAATTACAGTTAAGAAAAATTAACATTGCTAATTATGAGGAAAAATCAAAATGTTTTTTAAACAGGTTCAAATGCAAACTAAATAAAGGAAATCTAATTATCACTGAAGCAAAAATTAACACTATATATTTTAAACATTTTTCCAATGTTATATTTTCTGCTTATTTAATGTTTAAATTGCTTATACACAACTTAAGCCAGCTTACTTACAGTATTTTAGAGCTCTAAAAATCAGAGTTCTCATTTCTATAATTTAAAAATAATAAAAATACTATTGACAAGTGGCTTTTTATAAGTTAACCTAGACATGCATTTCTTCTCATTTCAAGGTACTTAAAATGAAATTTCACATTGATTAGGTAGCATTTATAAAAATTCTATTATCTTAAAATTGCTGTCTGGGCATTGTGTTTATGGTTCTCAAAATTGCTTTATGAAGAAGTTAAAATGACAGTTACCCTGATAGCTGTACACATATAATGATTTTTTTTAACCATGGTCAAACCATTAACCTTCAAGATATTCCTGAATCAGTATGTATGTCTGCTTGAGATTGATGCAAAAGAACTTTTAATACACATGCTACTTTTACTATTTGGATAATGATTCAGTATTGACATGTAAGTAGATGTTAACATCTTTATAGGTAGGAGGAAAACAAATATATAAATTATTTTAGATTTGCTAACTGCCAAATGAATATTTTACAGAAAATAGGTCTTCCAGAATCAGGATTTATAGATTCATGAGTTTACCAATTAGAATAAACATAGTCTGAACACCAAAACATGTATGCCAAGTTACAGAATGAGAGCAGAATATGCTGTTGTAAGTGTGAATTGTACTTATTTCCTAGTTAAATGTGAGGTCATTCATGAGATAGGTAGAAAGATGCTAATTAACATTTCATGAACTTGAAATTCAATAACAATAAATTATTTCCTAGAGGGATGGTGTTCTGAGAAAAGTCCAGTTTCAACAATAACTTGCCATGCATTCTTAAGCCAATTTATAACATTTCCACCATTTTGAAAGGCTTTTTATGTGTGCTTTTTATTTAAGAATCATGGGCACTATTATTAGATCAGTATATTTACGTTTCCTTTGATGTCTTCATAATATTTCAAACAATTTGTGAATACTGATTAATGAAACAGCTATCATATAAACTTAGTCCTACTGAATAGAATTTCATTACTACAATTATACCTTATGTTTCTATTAGACTGCAACTATAATGCTTTCTGTTGGAGAAAAGTTATTCCATAAATTATGTTAAAATGCAAGGCAAATAGTTCCTATTTTACAAAAGTATCCATGATAGGGTAAGAGTTCACTTGAGATGCCATGTTAACCAGCATGAAATAAACGATTTTGAAGTCATGAGTCTTCCTGTTGTGAAGATTGAAAGCCAATATGTAAAATAAACAGTACAGAAAATGGCAGATGATACCTGGCCCTTAACAAAGTTTGGACCCACCAAACGGCAATGATTTGTGGGTAATACAGTTTTCCACATGCAGCTTTCAGTTGTTATACCAAGTCTGTGGTAATTGAGCAATCTCTTGGTTTCCAGCAACCTTATGTAGTAAAAGTACAGATGAAAGTTATGGGAAGGAGATCTAAGAGATCCAACCTCTACTTCTGTAAAAAAGAAAGATGACACAGTACTTATATGGTTTTCAGAAAAGCAGGATAGTCTTGTCAACAGAACTATCATCAAATCCCAGGTGTTCTGACACCAATTCTTACTACTCTGAAGAAGAAGTCATGAAAAGAAGTAATATTCACTAAGTGCTAGTTACAGAATCAATACTAGATCCTTTAACCCTATTTATTCATTCTACAAAGTAGACATCATTATGAGCACTTTAGGGGAAGGGCACCTGAGGCTCAGTTCAGTTAAGCCACTGGTTCCTTTGATACCTGAATTACTCTAATTAAATGAATGAAAAGCTTGATTCTGAACCTAAATCTACATTCTGAGTATAGTTCTGTATCTACAGCAAACATGCTGGCTACTTTATTTTCCAGGTGATAAAAGAACATCTATTACTAGAGACATGCAATAATTTTCATGACAGTTATCTGCAAAATTCTTTGCAAAGTCTATTACACTTTCAATTTGAAACACAGATATTACATTCCTTTTGAGTAACTAAATTATTACTCAAAATTGCATGACAATAATGTTTTTGATTTCAAAGTTGGACTCTTGGGGTAAAAACTAAACCACAGGAGAAGCACAAACAGCCTTCTGACAAAAGTAAAACACAACAAACAAACAAAAACTCAGCCCTTTGCTAATTGTTTTTGTTGAATTTTATTCTTTAGCATACAGAATGGAAATTGATGAAGGATCTAAAATGCAAATATAGGCTTTTATTTTAAAACCTTTGTTTTTACAGATAAGGAACCTAAAGCATAACAAATATAAATTCTTATTCTCATAAAATCCCTATCTTGTTCACCCAATCCTAAAATAAATAAGACTGGAATAGTAAAGAGAAATGGAAATCATGTGAGACATTAAATTACAGTATTACCAGGGCTGATTTAAAATTAAATATGCTAGTAGACGCAACTAGAAAACATGATGACATTTAATGTCAGTTTCACTTATTCCTATGAGAGTGTAAATTAACTACATTTTTACATTTGTACTAAGTTTAGATGTTTATGTCTTTATAAAGATGAAATTTGTTTATTGAGTTTTTCTACAGTATTTGGATTATCTTACAGATAGCAAATGAATACTAATTAAATTAAACTAAATTATATTAAAGACAAATTTATTCTAGTAAATAATTAACTTGAACTAAATTTCAACAGATGTGGTACATTAATATGAAAAATACTTATTTCCTTATTCTACAATTTCTATCTTTCTTTGTTTTTTCTTAGTTATCCAGTTTAGTGTCTATTATCAGCTCTAAGATATATTTGCATGGGTAACATATATGAATCATTTCATAAAGTTCAATAGTTTAAAGAAATTATTTTAATGTTTTGTGTCTTAGCTCTTAATTAAGAATTTATTTCAAATCTCTTTTTACTTTCAATCTATATTTATTGATATCTATTTTGTGTCACACTTTGTGTAAAGAATATATCACTGATCTCAGTAATTTTACTAATATTATAATAGGGACACTGAACTAATATATGACTATTCTATAACAAGTTAATTTCATTTATTTTACCTTCCATGTTACAGCATTCTAGTAGATGTGGCAAAACAAATGGGATGAAACCACCTCCCTCACCGAATATTTCAAGAAGATGAGAGAGTTTTTAAAACATAATAAGTAATGTTGAATGGGAGTTATTTAGATGGTAAAAATGATATAAGGTGGTTAGAGAATGACTTTGTCTGAGAAACTTAAGGATCAGTGCTGGTTTAGAGGAGGTGACCAAGGAAGTCCTGTTCAAATAGGTACCTTTTGGCTGAGGATACAGCCCACAAAATACTGTTTCTTCTTATGAATGAAGAAACCAAAGAAGATCATTTGAACAAATTATCTCCCCTGTGTTATAGTTTTAATAAGTATCTCCAGATGTTTAATTTTATCAAGATTTGGTCACCCATGGGTGACATTCCTGGGAGGTGGTAGAACCTTGAGGAGCTAGGGCTCTGGGGAGTGCAGCTAGATCACAGAAAACATGCTCTCAGATGCTTACTGAGACCTGCTTCCTATCCAACACAAGGCAAGCAGCTTGTGTCACACAGCACTCTCTATCTCGATATTTTGCCACAGTGACAGATACAAAAGCAACAGACCAGGTGACAGAGTCTCTGAAGTCATGAGCCAAAGTGAGAATTTCCTTCTTACAAGTTGATTATCTCAGGTATTTGATGTAGCAATGAAAAGCTACACAACCTATACGCAGTTTTCTCATAGATATATTACATATACAAAGTGTAACTTTGGTGACAGGGATTTTTCAGCAGGATTTAAATGATGCTTGTAAAAATGCCTAATAAAATGTGCATATGCTTAATGCTCAAAATACTTTCCTTCATTTTATGTAGATGTATCTGCTCAAGTAACTCCTAGTTAATCTCAAATAAATATTTTCTCATACTTGTGCTGTGTTTTTGTTCATCTCTTGCTTCTCACTTTCTTATCTACCATTACTTTTCAGCTTCCTGAAGTGCTGGAAAGATACATAGGCTGCTTGTTAGGAAACACTGTTGTAACTCCACTGAGAACACTGACACCATTTCTGTCTACCTGGCACCATTCACACAATTTCAATTCATTTCATTATTTATTGTTTTGTAGAACAATAACAGGATAGTTGGCTCTATAAAAATAAAATAAAATAAATGGAAGGCCATTCTCTACTCCAAGGACATGCAATTTAAGTCAGACAATTCAGAAATACAGCACAATTGCTGAGAAACTGGAAACTGGTTTATTTGAGAGAAAAGGGTCTGAGTTTCTATTCTTGTTTTCAGATGTGAAAACGTTGCTCAAACATTATTTTTTAAAAGGAGTAAATATATATAAACAAATACAGCAATGCACAAATAAACAACACTATCTTCAAGTTTTTATTCATGTTTCATATGAACTGCTAGATAAGTTTTCTCTATAGGTGAAATACTACCTTTAGACATATAAGGTGTATAGATATTTCTTTTGATTACTCTGGGACATAGAATGATTCACTGAGGTAAAAACTGAATCCAAAACCAAATTCAAGATGAGAATGAACAATTCTCCAAAAATACGAGAAATGTTTCCTTCCAAAGTATGAAAATACTATGTTTATCAAATCAGTAACTGAAAGCAATTGTATAAAAATAATTAAAAATAAATGTGAGACTATAAAGACACACAAAACAATAAAACTTGCTAAATACTCCAGATGGAAAAAATTCCATTTAAGAAGTCTAATTATCTTTTCAGTAAGAGTGATCTAACTTATTAGATTCTCATAATATATTTATGCAAAAAAATGTTAGGAAGAAAGATTCTTCAAAGAAGGAATGATTTTCAATGATGAATTGTTCCTCAGCTTTTAATCTATACATGTAGTTGCTTCAAATATAGTTAGAGGCTGTATCCATCACTGCTGCATATTACCAACTATATTTTCTCAAAAGATTTCTGTCTCCTTATGGACTACATCAATCTGGTTTGAAGGGTTTTTTATTTTAGGACTTGAAATACTTCACTCCAATCCTTCTTTGACTTAAGGGTTTGTGTTCAGAAGTCTACTGTGATTCTGATGGGCTTCCCTTTATAGGTGATTTTTTCTCCCTAGCAGCTTTGATATTTTGTTCTTTTGCTGAATTTTTGGAATCTTAATGATTATATTCCTTGGTGTAGACTTATTTTGGTCCTGGCTAGTTGTAGTTCTATATGTTTCACTCATCTCTCTGTCTATCACATGCTTTTGGTGAACCAATGTGAAGACAGAATATTAGATCTAGAAGATAGGACTGTGGTTAGTGATCATTAAAATTAGCAAGGGACTATGAAAAATCAATCTAGTAGTTCTAAGATGATACAAAGAGGAACAACATAAGATTGATTGGAGTGAACAAAAAAGGAGACAGTGCAAAGGACATTAAAATATCTATTCACAGAAGTAAGGGTGGAAAACTTCATTATGAATTACTTAAACAATTGACTGTCTTGGATTGCTTATTTTGTGAGGGAATCAATGAAGAATATATGAATTCATTTATGAATGAAGTGTAGCTGAGAATAGTAAAAAAAATGACAATATTTCTGTAGATAGCACTATATGAGTGCCACTATGTATGTTGGATTGAAGATGGAAGAAAATTCTTGCTGCATTTTTGCTCTTTATGCCTAAGAGGGATGAGTGAGAAAGTTAGACGAACTGTCAGAAGAAAAAAAATGGTTCCATGTTATCACCTTTAGTGAAAGACCGTCAAAACCTTATATATCACAAAAATGGTATGATGAATTATGAGAAAGTTTTCCCAGTGGTTAGGGGCAGAGAAAAATAATCAACCTGATCTGCTTTATTCAAGGTGGGCCACTAGGAATTAAAAGTAAAGAACCTGTAGGGACACAAAAATGAAAAAGTAATTGAAGTCTTAAGGTCCTAAAATTCATATCTTTTTAAATCATTCAATGGTTTTTATTTCTTGTGCTTATTCCACTGTAAAATTAGACATGCTAAGAAATATATAATTCTTTGTATTTGCTATTGGTTATAAATCTTTAGAACAAGCTTAGCTACATTAATTTAAGACTATGCTTCATGACCACATTTGCAATTTTTTCTGCCCAATACTTAGTTAATATTATCTAGACAGATATTAAGATTTATTTAGTATGAAACTAATAATAAAATACTGCACATAATACTAGATATGTATTCTACTTGTAAGAAATAAATTTAGTAGTTAGGAAAATATTGATCTTTTATGGTAGAAAGGACAAGATCAAACATCTTCATATGCAAGTAGAGAAAAATTCTAGTTCTTGTAATTCAAAAGAAATATGACATCACTTAATTAACAAAATATTATAAATTGGGGGTTCTTAAATTATAACCTATGAACTCTATTGGAGCCATGATCCAAGATATATTGCTTTACAATTTCTATAATCCTGTCTATGTATGTGCTCATTTATACACATTGCATAAAAGATTTCAAGAAAACTTCAAAAGGTACCAAGGGGAGCCCAGAGATGTAGCTCAGTGGTGTAATGCCTGCCTGGCATCCCCAAGATTCTGAGTTCAATTCTCTGTACCAAAAAAAAAAAAAAAAAAAAAAAAAGAAAAGAAAAAGGCACCAAGGAACAAAATAAAAGAAAGCCATAATATTTAAGACCAGTGAAAATACCCATTTTGTAAAGTTTTATATTATTTTTGTAAAATTTTATTTATATTTCCATTACTCTGAGTGTTTTATAAAACATACCAATGCTTGGGAATAGTGAGACTTATGGACACTACACTAGCATGTTTATGAGTTCTTTACAGTTTGCTGAGAGGTTTTCTGTGCATAGCAGTGCCTGTGTAACCTTCCCTCTCTCTCCCTGCCTCCCTCCTTCCCAGTCCTCCCTCTCTCCTTTCACCGTCATCCGGCAGGGCAGTCACCCAGGCACAGGCATCTTATGCTCATTGTTAGATCATTTTCATCAGCATTTCTTTTCCCTTTCTGTTTTTGCTTTATTCTTCTCAGCTCTTCAGATTAAATGTGCTAATAGTTGCTTTTCTTGTCAGTAAATAGATTATTTAGATTTTCAATCTAAAGGTAGCATGATGGGCTTCCTTCTTTATGACTCCACCTCTATTTGCTTCACAAGGACATGTGAGTTTCAGTTTTTTATAAACTAATAAGTAAGTGACAATAATAACTTACCTATCTCATAAAGTCGGTATGAAAAATAAAACATAACATGTTTCACGTATTCAAGTAATTTTGTCCAATATTGCAAATATAGCAATTCTAAACAAACATCAATAAATGTCAGGCATGACTAGAAAGTGATTAATGAAATGTGAAAATCTGCTACTCTCCAGACAGTCTAATAAAAATACTGATGGCCCGTATTAAGGACATAGAAATGTGTATTTTATTTGTAGAATACTATATACAGTTGAGTAATTCTGGAAGTTAATTCTGGAAACTACTAATCTTACATGCTCAAAATTCTTTGAATATTTCATTAGAGGAGCAAGAGACATTCACATCTTTCCAGACAGTGTAAAAGGAAAAACCTATCTTTCAACTTCTGACATTTTCTACAAATGGGGTCACATTACTGAGTTGGCAAAATAGCTGTAGGAGGTTGCTTAGAGAGCATCCAAAAGGTAGAAAACCACAGACCATCAGAAGCCAGCTGGGGGAACCTGTGCATGAGGAGTGAACGGGACACTGAGCCAACTGGAGCTGTGACATCCTCTGAGCCAGACATCCAGCCGAATTCCATCTGGCCTGGGCACCACAACTTCCTTGATGCCTCTGCGTTCCCTGGCTTCCACATAGTCTGGTTCTCTGGCTGTCACCTTTGTACTCTGACCAGCAGCCTGTTCCATATTTGACCTACTCTGTTTTCTGGCTCTGACTTCTGGATGTGCCCTTGTTGCCATGACTACCAATCCTTGGTTTTAATCCATCCTGGCTTCTGGTCACAGTTTCTGCACTCACACACAGCCAGGGGCTCGGTTCCTAGCTTTGGGTTCATTTGCGTCAGTATTTGTACACTGGCTTCAGGCCTGTAATTAAGCCATAACTTATGTTTGCTCCTTGTAGTTTGAAGTCTTGGTCCAAGGTCTCAGAAATGGGCCTGAAGGAGAATGCTTCAGCTTGATTATTTGGTGTTGAGTCCCGTCCACGCTCCTCTTTAGTGAATGGTTTGGAAAAGCATTTCATACCTCACCCTAAGTGAGGAATAATTTTTTTTACCTTGATCCTATATCTCTCAAAGCTATAAGTAAATCAATCCTGCCAGCATTCATTTAGTTAATCTATTTTGAATGATGCAAATATTAGTTTAAATAAATATAGAGGTGTATTTTGATAATTTGATTTAAAATTATGTTTGGAGGGGCTGGGGATTTAGAATATGCCTGGCAAGTGCAAAGTCGTGAGTTCGATTCCCGGTAGTGGGAAAAAAAAAATAAATAAATAAGTAAAGTAAAATAAAATCACGTTGTGAAATCACATAGAATGAGAAATGATGTGCAAAGGACAGTAGTAGACATCAGATGGCCACATAAAAGATAATGAAACTCTGTTCTGAGTTTCCAGGATATTGTTAAAAATAATAACAAAAATAGAGCTAAGAGAATCCATAAAGGCAGAATTGTTGTATGTTGAGGACTTCAAAGAAGTCTTCTTAGCAGAGGTAGAATTTGACATGGATCTTAATGACCTAGCAGAACTTGGGCAGAGAACCTTGAAATTCAATAGTAACTAACAAGGTAAAAGCAATAAAGGAAAAAGCATATCATTACCAAAATGTAGAGTATCATCAGGAAATAAAGTACCTTTCCATTTTGGCAAGCGGGTATTATTAGTATAGAAATTAATAGGACATCAAAGCTAATTGTTTTCTTATCTTTATTCCTTTTATATCTCTGTCTTGTCTAATTGCTCTGGCTAATGTTTCCAGTACAGTGTTGAATAGGAGTGGTGACAGTGGACATCCTTGTCTTATTCTTGTTTTTAACGTGAAAGCTTTCAGTTTTTGTCCATTTAGTATGATATTGGCTGTTGGTTTGTCATAGTTGGCTTTGATCAGATTGAGGCAAAGACCCTCTATTCCTTTTTTGCTGTAGGTTTTTATCATGAATGAGTGTTGGACTTTGTCAAAAGCTTTTTCTGCATCTATTGAGATGATCATGTGGATTTTGTCTTTGATTGTTAGCCTTGGTTTTCCACTGAGGGTTTCAGATTTTGTGCAAAGGCCATATTTTATTATGTGTTAACTAGCAAGACATTGTTTTACCTATGCCTTAGAAATGTTATTTATATATTTTTTATAATAAAATCCAGGAATAAAAACCAGGAATGGAGTGTCAAGTATAGGATGAAGCTTTACAAATGCTCCAGTTAAGAGGTTAGAACTTCTTAAACAAAGGGAGTAAAGAGTTGTAGAAGAAATGGTATACAGGAGACTCATGGCCTAGAATGAACACATTATAACACTAAAATGTTTATGCTGTTGCTCTTTCTCTAAGCATATTATTTTATAGATCACAGTTTAGCATATTTCTTTCTTAAAAGTTTTAAAAGTCAAAATATCATCTACAACAATATTTCTAACCTTTATATTGTATCAGAATCCCTTGGATAGTCTAATTCTTATTTCTATTCAGTAGTAATGGGTGAGGAGCTTAAATTTTTGTTTTGTGGGAAAAATATAGTATTTGAGAATAGGTGTGAATATTTCCAATTATGAGACCAGGGTATCCACATTCCAACACCAGCTTTCCCTGAAGTCATAATAAATTGTGACTGATATTCTCTTGACCTGATGATATTGCTGTAAGTTGTTTTAATGGCAAACCAATAAAGAGAATGTCTTATTTGTCCTTAGCTCAACACAGATAAAATTATACAGACTGTAAATGGCTTCATTATGTATGCATGTTGGAGAATTATTCAGAAGGGAATTTCAATAAAAGAAATCTTGAACATGATTGGAAACACTTTTATAAATTTTTAGTGGAAATTAGGGTTGGCCAATAAGTATACAATTACACTGTATTTTTTAATATGGTGAAGGGACCAGTGAAACTATCATAGTTATCTGGCTGGATAGTTGCAGTGTGTCCTGCTAGCAGAATTACAGTTGAAAGTCTGTGGTTCTTTTTTTATCTTGCTCCAAGCTCCGTGGTGTTCAGCCAAGCAAGAAGCTCCAATTACCTTCAGAGATGACTCCTCACTCCAACGAGCACTGTGGGGTGCGATGTAAGAGGAGAGTCTGGTCTCCTGTAAGGAGATTTAACATATGCCTCATTTTAGATCATGCTCTGTCTAAAAAGATTCTGTGGAATCTTTAGGGCATATACACAGCTCTAATTCACAATCAAATTATGAATTATAGAGTAAACAAGAGTGAATATTACATTTCAAAGAAGCAGACTATTGTAATTTTTCTCTTTAAACATAAGGATTAACTCATTTTTCTTACCTGGAATCTCTCTCTGAATCTGATTCAGATGTCAGGAGATGCAGTAGTAATTTACAGTCCAGTGTGTATACAAGCTAAGGTATATGCAGATAAATGCAAATAACATCCATCAATTCTTTGAAAAAGCAATTAACTTTATTTTAGAATATAAACAACTTCACTATGACAGCAAAGACACTTGCATTGTTATGAAAACTTTCATCTTTATTTATCCAATATCAATTTATCTTTCAGGACCAAAGATAAATATATGCTCTGTTCCCGAAGGCCTTCTCAGGTAGTGCTAATTGAGAAGCATTTTTCTCAAATATTGTCAGATTCTACTACAATTTTTCCCTCGCACATTTGGGACAATTCTGTTGCCTTTACAAAGTACAGAAAAATAGCAGCAGCTAAAGGAATTTCTTTCATTCCTTTTATGTTTTTAGCTTTGGATATATGTACTCTTTTATTTTGAATATCTGTCACATTAGTCTCCCAAGGAATATCGTAAATAGATGCCAGTAGGTGCTAGAAGCTCTTTAGAAACAAAGCACTTTACTGGTGTTTTGTTTAGTTCAACTCATAATGTGTAGGCTACAATGTTTAGATTCTCCTATGAGACTATTTTGTCACATTGCTATCTGGGAAAATATGAAAATGTGATTTTTGAATTGTGTTACCTAATATTATATTTACAACACTGTTACTCATTTCTTTTTAAAGCTCTATAATTCCTGGTTATAGAATATAAGGTACACAATTACAATTATAGAAGTGTTTCAATTCACACTTAGTTGTCTTTGCCACCAAATCTCTCACAGTTCTCCTTATTAATTCTCACAAAAGCTACCATATTTCAAAACTGAAATACTTATGCTTTCCTTTTGCTCTTCTTTCATTTGCTCTTGAATGGTTTTCAGCTGGAGAGGAGTAGACAAGAGCTCTCTGCCAACTTCTTTCTTTTCCTCTTGGTCCTTCATCTCCGCATCTATCTTTTGCAACTTATCTGTGCAAGCGTGTCTGAGGGGCTGGCACATGTCCTTCCCGCACTAGATGCACAAATGCAATGTTTTAGATCATAAATATAAATCGGCAGGCTTATTTCATTGTTTGATTTTTAATTCTTATTTTTAAATGGTTTTGAATCATTTATTTTATTTGTTCCTTTGACAGTTTTACAACTTCTTTTACTGGTGCTCATCCTTTGTATACTTAATACTTTCTCTCAAGTTCCTACTGCACTGAAGCAAAGTCAACTTTCCCATCCCTGTTCCCCAATACACACAGACATACAAACATGTGTCTTGGTTACTTTTCTCTCATTGCTGAGATAAAATACCTGATGCGCAAAATTAGGGAAGGAAAGGTTTATTTATCTCACAGTTTGTGGAGGTTTCAGTCCATACATGGCTGGTTCCAAGGTAGAGTGTCTCATGGCAGAGGGCAATAGTTCATGGTAGCAGAAGCCAGCAAAGGCAACCAGAGCAAAAGGGGGGCAGGGCAGCAAGCAGCCTCATTCAGTCCCTTGCACAGTATGCAAACTACCTGCACCAGGGCAAATGTAGCACTCACACCCATAATCCCAACATTGGACCATGAATCAATCATAAACTCTAGAATCCTGCCCCATGACTGCATGAGGCTTTGGAGGGGACATCCAGACACAAACTATAACAACATAATTATTTTACACAAGGTCATGTAAATACAATGTGAAAATATATACCTGCATATATCATATCATTAATTTCCTATGAGGCAGTGATCTTGAAATATTTTAAACTTGACTTTGATTTTTTTTTTTTGTTTTGTTTTTTTTGGTTTTTCTCTGGTACCGGGAACCGAACTCACAACCTTGCGCTTGCCAGGCAGGCGCTTTTGCCACTGAGCTAAATCCCCAGCCCCTTGACTTTGATTGTTATGCCCCAAAGAGAATACATGTTAATTAAAGGAAGTGGTTAGGAGTGCATATCTTCACAACTGTATTGCAAAAAGTATAAATCAATCATGAAATGAGGCTGGTGCAAAGTCTACTTTTCCCTTTCATCAATTAGAGATTTAGAGGTTAGCCGTATAACTCTCTACATAAGATTAACCTTCCAGTGTCAGGCTGTGTATCAGTATATAAATTTATTTGGCTTAGGATAAACCTAACTATATATGTATGAGGATAAAATTGTGAGTCAATTTTGTCACTTAATTTCCAATATTTTCATTTGAATTACTAGCAAATTATGGTCTAAGGGTTGGTTCAACCATGCTTTCATGGTCTAACCCAGATAAACAAGGGCAACCCTCAGGAGACCTCTCAGTCTGAAAGCAGTTTTAATTAGTAAATGATCCTGAAGCTGCATATTCAAAACAAACTATTACACAGCAAACAATATTGGTGTTGCCAGGAAGAGTTCTCATTCACAGCTTGTGAGAGGGCAGGAAGCTTTAGGGAAGAGCTGCTGATGGGTAATGAGAAGTGTCACTTAAAGTTAGTTCCTGGAAGTACAGATCAAAGTGAAGGACACTCATCCTCTTGGCACCAGGTCTCATATCAAAGTGTCAGCTTTCAGAGTTATCTCAATTTTGCAGTTCCAGTGAGGAAAAGGAAAATCTCAGTTAACTTTCTACAAGAAATAAGATTCTTCATCTTGAAAGTGTTACACATTAAAAGAAATAAGAAGTGGTGAAATAATTAGGATTATAGTTAAACTGTCACGTTACTAAATTACAATCTTCAAAAAAAGACTAAAAACCAAATTAATACAAGGACTAATTTTTTATTATGTTATTTACAGATATAAAGCTGTTACATTTATTTCTTGCTGATATTATCACTTGCTAGGAAGAATTAATATGTTTAAGGCTCTATGAATTATGTTTGAGATTTCAGTTATTTATAATTAACTATAGATAATACATCAAAAAATAAATTTGCATCATTAACATATTTTTAACGTGTAATATTAAAGCTACTGCTCAGTTTGACATTCGATTAAAAAATATGTTGCCATATTCCGTTTGGGGCTCCTACAAAACAATACTTGAAATCTGGCAATTTTAAAGAACAGAAATTTATTTCATGCAGTTCTGGAGGCAGGGAAGTCCAATATGAAGAGACCGACATCTGGCACGGGCCTCCTTAGTTGTGTTATTCCAGGGCCCATGAGCACGAGGGCACAAGAGATCTAACTCACAGACTCAAGCCCAGATCCATTCCTGGGGTGCAGTCCTCGTGACTCAGTGCCTCCTGTTAGTCCTCACCTCCCACCTCTGTTGCTGTGAGGATTAAGTGTGCACCATGTTCTCTTGGCTGTACACAATCATGAAGAAAATCAATAAAAATATTTGTTTTTTGCTGCAGTGCGGTTTTATATGCCAGTGCACTGAGCATTTGGAGTTAGATATGAGTAGGTTGATCACACAGTGATCACTATTCAGTTAAATTAATAATCACTGTCTAAACATATTGTGTATTTTCATTCCCCTTATATAAGTGGTGAATAAAAAGAAACTCAGGGTAGAAAGAATTGAAGAAAACCTCAGCTGTGTGTACGATATTTGGCAAAAACAACTTCTGCCTCTATCCATGGAAAGAGTTGGTGCTGAGGTATTTGGGTAAAATAAGTGAGCTCACGTTTCCAAGGAGCCTTACTAAGCTGGAAAGGCTTTCTCCCCCCGTATTCTTCATTATCACAATCCTCAACCTGTTTCACTGGAATATGGTGGTATTTTATTCTTTTTCACTTATAAAGAAAAGGTGGGGGAAAAAAACAGAGAAAGGTGTTAGGTGCTCATGCGGCTACAAATATTGGAAAGATTTAAATATTACTTTGTGGATGGTGTAGTTTAGAATCCACTGAGAGTGAATAGTTTTGTTTTAGCACCAGGCAAAACAATGGCATTTTAAGTGGTACCATCATCTACTCTAGCTACTTATTACATGCCAGTCTTTTTGGCCACTTGCCCATTTACTAATCTTAGGTAAAAATAAGTTAAAACACACAGAATCACACACTTCAAATCAGCTCACCCGCTTTTGTGGTGAAAATCACACCACATTTTAGTGATTCAGTAGGTGGAGTTAGGTTGAGAACAGAAGGTAAAGACAAAGAAATCAGTATAAGAAGGAAGGAGGCATGGTAGGCAGAAACTACAATGGGCAAAACAGGGAAAATGCAGTAGGATGCATGTGTTTAAAATTGGAAAAGAAAATTAAAACCTGCTGAAGACTAAGCAAACCCCTTTGCCTTTGCTTCTGCTTCCAAACACAAAAATATACACACTGAAAAAGGAGGGCAAAAATCACATTTACTGCATTTGGTTTCAAGTGTTCCAAGGCCAGTTTTAGCATAGTTATTTTTCCACCAGTTATAGTTATTCTAAGTTGGAGTAGTGGCCCTCCCCATGGTGTGAAAGGTACAAAGGATTATTGTTGAATGAGATGGGTCCGATGGTGTATTGCCTCTTTGTGGATGAGCAGTGCATGCATGAAATAGGCCTTGGAGGCTGAAATTCTGAGTTAATCAATACGTATTGAGCACAGTTAGAACAGGAGGGGTGTATTTAACAGTAGAGCAAACATGACCTTGCCAATAGACTGCTTATAACTAGAAAGTAGCCACTTGTTCATTGCTTTGGTCACTTAATATGTATTTCATCATTTTCTTAAAATTTTGTTACTTTACACATTATGACACTTTAGGTTTTGTTTTGTTTTCAGATGGAGAAAGTCCATGCAAATAAGAAGCAAGCAATCTGAATCTGGCAATTAGTATTATAAATTATGACCAAGCCAAGGTAGTAAACCTTTTCAAATCTATTCTCCTTTTCAAAAAGACCATATTTCCTTAAGTAGCATTTGATGAATATGCTATTAAATACAAAATTCATGTAGTGTGAGGAAAGCAACAAATGTTCAAAAATGTTCCAATACATTCCTCCTTCTGAATATCAACATATTATTTCACCAGATCTGGGAAATGAGAGATTCCAAAATATTAGAGAATCATTATGTAAAACATCATTAAGAAAGCAATGCTAAGGATTCTATTGCAGCGCACTACTTGATTCGTTGACTATACGACACATTCTGAGACTAGAATGCATATATGTATTTTTAAACAAACATTGTGAAAAAACAAATAGGTGTTTAAATTGTATTCATGAGACATAATGATTTTGGTATTTTAAATTAGAAGATAACTCACATTAATGGTATACAGAAAAGATAAAATTGATCACTGTACATATACATATTCATGTATATATTGAGGAAGGGCATGCAAATACAAAGTAAATTAACCAATAAATGATTATGACTCAACATTATCCTTAAGGATTGCTTATTCTAGAGGTTAAGCAATGGTCTGGAACAAATGAATAAATAATCTTTAAATTCCAACTGTACCCCTTAAGCTAAAATAAATGTGTTTTTAGTTTAACCTGGAAAATTAGAATAGATATAAAAATACCAAGGAAATACATATCAGAGTGTTTCTTTTTAGGACATTTATTATTTTAAAGTGAAAACAAGTTTTATTTTTAAATATCTTGTGTGATATTTGTATCATTTAAATAATTTATTCTATGAGCTTTTTCCCCAGCACAGTATGTACATATAAATATAAATAAATATCATGAAGCAGCTTAAACCACTGAAAACAGAAAAAAGTGGCATCAAAATCTAACAAAGGAAAGATTTTCCAAATAGATTTCTTTCTCAAAGTTTGCTTGGAAGATGAAGCATTAGATTTGTAATAAACATGACAATAGACAGATCATTCAGGTAAGAAGTAATCCTTTGCATTCATAACCATGCTCAGAAGTTTGGGACACTTTCCCTCCTTCATTGGCAGTACAAATGACTACAGCACCTATTACAGTGATTATACACCTATATAAATGACTACAGCACCTATTACAGTGATTATACACCCTATTATACACCTATAACTATTGGAATGTAATTCACACAGAGGCTCTGTCTGTCTATCTATCTATCATCTATCTGTCTATCTGTCTATCACCTATCTATCTATCATCTACCTATCTGTCTATCTATCTATCTATCTATCTATCTATCTATCTATCTATCTTTGCATGTACATCATCCTAAGGACTACTTCAATGCTGTACTGCAAATTGTTGTACAATATGGCAAGGAAATGAAAATTTCACCTGAACTCACAGTTGGAGTTAGAAATGGTATAGACATTAAACTGGTAAAGCCATCCTGTGATCCAACTTGGACCACCAAGGGACTCTTTGCCTGCCTGTCTTTTTGTTCTCTATTTAACACCTTCCTGAAGTGCTTGGAATCCATGTGAGAGCGTCATATGATTAGGGGACATTGTGTGCAGTGGCCAGGTGCCAGCTGCCTTCTTTCTATTTCTATTAGCCCTTTACCTGGAAACAACAGATGCTGTGGAGACTCTGCAAGAGCTGTTTACCGAGGAGAAGCTAAGGGAGAACTCACTGAAAGCCACACTGATGCAAATAGAGGAGCTGAGACTCAGAGTTTGCTTGGAACTGGAGCAGAAACTCCTGCAATTGGATATAATATTTTAGATTCATTAATCTCTATCTACCTTATTCTAGACCCTGTGGCATCCTAATGAATTTGAATACAGATTGCCTGGTGGCCCAGGCAAAGCAGTGTAATTAAAATGCACATAGGACTTTGCTTGAGGAAGTTCGTGGCTGATGTTATCTTCTGCTGCTCCTCTTGCTCTGAATTGTTCTTTGGTCGCAGGAGCTAGTTCTGCTTTATGTTCTCTTCAGATGTTCAAGTGCTCTTGTTTCCTTTTGGGGATTTAAGGAAACAATAGTAACTCTCTTGGAATTCAGCAGGTGAATGGCCAAATGTCATTTCTGTTCTCTTTGTGAAAAACAAAATACATGGCCAATGTATCTAACGTCATTAAACATTCCAGACTTGTAATTTTATAAATACTCCTCTACATCTTGTCAGAATGTTCTCCTGAGGATGAAGCACTTTTCCAGGGGGATTAACTATTAGAGGCTCCGTTTCAAGAGACGGCAGAAGGAGGGATTTAAAAAATCCTGAATGATGCTCTGAAGCAATGCATGCGTCTTTCTCTGTGCACTGTGTGCCTAGAAGGAGCCGCTTTCACAGTCGGAGAACGACACTTAGGGCGCTCATTAAAGAAAGGAAAAAGAAAGACAAAGTTTCGAAGGAAAACTGTAGGTTTTTTCCCTTTATGAGAGAACAAAGTACCTAACCAAATTTGTTTTTCAAAGAGTAGCCTGAGTGTAAAGAGGGAACTTTTCTAATTAGAAGGTAATTCCAGAAACCTCTGATTATGCCTTAAGTCTACTGAATATGGAAATGTTAAGCCTTCTCTGTTAATTAACTCAATTCACTAACGTTGGGATGGACAGGGCTCCTCACTGTTAAGCTTTCGAATTGCACTTTGAAAGCAGTAGGTCAGTGGGGCTTCTACCACTGTGCTTGTGGGCACGACTGGCTTTGTTCAATAACAGCTCAGCCAAGTCAACGGCCTGCTGACAAGCGTTCTGCCTTGGTTTTATTCTTTCTTATTTTCTCGTTTCCTTTCCCTTTTAAAATCTTTCATTTGTTTTGCCAACATGCTTGCTTTCCTGGCACACCTGCTTTCTTCCTTAGACAGTGTTTGTTCTCTCAGAATCAATTGCAAGCAGCTTGCAACCAAATGCCTGATTAAAAAGTTAGCAGACCTTGAGTGCAATTACTTCGGCTCTATAGCACTCAGGCATTAAACCTGGTGTTAATTGTTTCCCATTTTTGTAACGATCCTTATAATAGGATAAAAGCAAAGGAGATCATTTCTTGCAGTTAAAACAGCAGAAAATGAAGACATTCACTCTGATTAATCATTGTAATATGAAATTAAAGACAATTAGGAGTAAATACATTTTAGAAAGTTTTTTGATTCTAGGAAATGTCATCATTCCTGCTATGTCTACATGTACCTATCAAATATTATTGCAACCGAGTCTTTTCCTAAGGAAAAAATCATGTGAGATAAACTTTAAAATAACCTTTAGAATGCTTATATTATTTAGAAGAGTATTATTATTACCTGAAGGGTTTCATTAATAGAGACGGATGCTCATGGTGGATTATTGACTCATATCTAAATCTGTGATGAAGGAAAGGAACAAAATGGACCTGACCCTACATTTATGGTTCTCAAAAGAGGTGTATCTCCCCAAAATGATCTCCAGGTAGGTCATGATAAGTAGTATCATGACAATGTGTCTCTTTTCAATACATTATACCTTGAGTCCCTATGACCAAGCAGGATATAAAGGTGGAAGATGGCATTACTGATTGATGATCCTGACCCTATATATATATATCTATCTATATTGCAAATAATGCATTCATCCTGGTTTTTCCTGGAATGGACAGACTGTTTTAAAATAGAGAAGTATATTAAAATAACATATATATATATATAATATTTTAGTGGGGTTTTTGTGGCACTGGGGATTAAACTCAAGGATTTGTGCATACTAAGCCAGTTCTCTACACTCTACTGTATCCTCAATCCAGTTTTTAACTAAAGTGTATAAAAGAGAAAATAATTAAAAACAGAAAAAGTAGACAGAATGAAGATACAATGAATAAATGTTTTATACAGCTGTACCATGTGTGTTTTAAGCTAAGTGTTACTACAAGAGTTAAGTTAAAAACTATAAAGAAAATAATAATCTAAGGTAAGCTTATTACTGAGGAAGGAAAAGTCATACATGCAGTGTAGTTCCAGTTTGCGAAGTTCACAGTAGCGGACAGCAGCACCCCACCTCTTCCCAGTCACTCCCCCTTCCCGTGCTGACTCCCAGGGCAACCTCCAGCCTTTCAGTTCCCATCCATGGGAAGAGTTCCAAACAGGCAGACAAGTTTTATATTTTATACTTTTTTAAACTAAATTTGTCTATGTGTAAATAGGTTTATACACACAATTATTTACCATTCACTTGTGAATGCCTGCCCTGCTCAGGACAGCAGCATGCTCTCAGATTTGTAGCATAGGAGCACTGAACTCTACCACGCTGCCTGTGTGTACACTTGGCTGTACCATCTAAGTTTCTGTGCCTACAACACGTGATGTCACACAGTGATGAAATTGCCTAGTGACTCATTTTTAGGGTGAATCTGTATTGTTAAGTTGCACATGACACTATTTTCCTGAACCGTTTTTGTTAGCATGCACTCCCTACATTTACACATTATTCTGATATTATATATTCAGAAATATCCATTCAGTGAACACCACTAATTTAGTTTTGCTTTGATTCTATTTGATTCTATTTTTCTTAAGAAGTATAAGTACATAAGTATTTTGAATGAGGTTTGGAATTGAATAATACAATTAATAAATAGGGCAAATTGGAAGTTTTTCACATACATTGCTAAAATAGATTTAAATTCTGAATTATTCATATTAATTCCTTCTTTTTCTAGACACATTAACAGAATAAGGGATTATGGATATGGGGGGGAGAGAAGGCATCCTAATACAGGATTGTATCTGTGCCCTAAAATAATTTTTTTTCTGTTTCTCGGGAATTATTATTTGTTGACAGAGGTGTTTGAACTACTATTGGTTAACTGACGTGTGTGATCAGTTATAACATGAACTGCAGGTCTGATGAAAGTATCCTAGATTTTTATATCTGTGAAAAGTTATTGATAAAACAAGATGCCTAAGCTGCATTTTCTGCATGCTTTTTAGTCTATGAAGCCTAAATTAAAAAGCTTTCTACAGATGTTAAGCTCTGTGATACATCTCAAGAAAGGTAATATGTTAATTACTACCTATCAGACTAGGACTTGGACCAGGTCAGAATTATTTTCTAATATGAGGAAAAACTCATTTCATCTTGAAGAGGTTAATGCTTGGAAATATGTCTCTAAAAGTCTCCATATTATTGTAAGTCATTCTAAATAAAATTTAAATATTTATTTAAAGAGTACTGTCAAAGCTTACACTGTTTCAAATTTTTTATGAAACAACAGAATTGTAGATTGTAATCACAAATTTGTGCATATAGAGATACTTTTAAAAATACAAATAGTGGGCTGGGGATATAACTCAGCGGCATAAGTGCCTGCCTGGCAAGTGCAAAGTCCTGAGTTCAATTTCCAATACCAAAAAGAAAAAAAAAAATACAAATAGTTATATAAATTTAGAACTTTTCCCATATGATTTAATATGTAGCATAGTCAGTAGAAATAAAGTGTAACACGGTCCTGAAAGGTACTATCATCTTTTAAATTCTTTGAAAATGGCCTGATGTCCTCTACACTTTCTCTACAATTCTACTCACCTCTCATTTGTATCTAATCTGACTTAACAGGCTTTATTTTAGTGAAGTTGTAGATTTACCAAAAAATTCAGCACAACCTCCAAGAATTCCCATTTATACTTACTACCTGAACATTTTCCCCTATAACTAACAATCTTGCATTGAGTTACTATAATATCCTCACCTTTTACTAGCTAAATGCTATAGTTTACCTTAGTGTAACTCATCTTGCTTTCAACTTTTTATATCCTAAACAATGAAAGTCTTTTAACATTTAATTGTACTTTTCCCTACTTTAAGTACATATATGTAAATAGCTGTTAACTACATTAATTTAATTGAAAATAACACTCCCGACTAGCAAATTATACATTAATTTAAACTTTTTAAAGAATCTTTTTGCCTTTTTGAGACAGAGTCTTTCTATGCAGTTCAGACTGTCCTTAAGACTGTCACTTTGTAACCCAGGTTGGTCTCAAACTCACAAGCATCCTCCTGCCTTAACCTCCCAGTGCTGGGATTACATGCGTGTGTGACCATGCCCAGCTTAATTTAAACATCTTTGTATTTGTGATTTCAAGTCATTAAATATGAAGTTTAGGAAATTTACAATATTGATTCAAATTGCAAGCTGTGTTATTGTTCTTAAACTTTAGTTCATAAGCTAAATTATACATATAATAAGTGCCTCTTAGTATTAGAAATTTTGTACATTTCATTCTGAAACCATCTTTCCCTCTATGTCCAAGACAAAAATTAGAAAGCATTACTATGCACACTTGCTGGAAAATTTTCTAGTGTTTACTCTCTTATCTTCAAAACAATATAGCTATGGGTTTTGGATCTTTTATTTTATACTGTTTGTTCACATTTGAAACATAATATTTGAGAGGGCAACCTCTTGTAAAAGAACTAAATATTACTGAGTATAATTTAATATTTTATAGATGCTACCTACATTTACAGATGATATTACATATAGAAGCTTTTGACATATGTTGGAGTTCTATATTTGTAGTCACGGAAAACCAATTATCCCGAGTGCACAAATAACTGAGATTGGTGACTCAGTAATGTTTTCCAAAGCAAGGTTTAAAAGCCACAGGGCAAGTAGCGATTATCACTGAGATGTAGGAGTGATTTTTGCTTCAAATATCAGGCTCAAAGTCAGTGACTGACGGCAATAATAGGTGAATTTTTTCTTTTTGAAATAAAGTCCGGCTACTTAGATTGTTCAGAACAAAGGCTCCTCTACCCAGGAGAAAAGATGTATGAAATCTTACTCATATTTATTCCAATTGGGTTGGTTTCTTTGTCTTTCTAAGATCATAATAAGGGCTCTGATTCTAGCAGAGTGGCAAAGTAGTTATACATTACATTTTTCAAAGCCACAGAGATTTAAAACATATTTTCACTCAACAAGACATCAGTGTTTCGTACTCTACTGATTAATGCTTACTAATACTTACAACAATATTTTGACATTATTCTCACATTCAAATGTTACTGTGCCATATATATGTTGGA
Source organism: Chinchilla lanigera (assembly GCF_000276665.1). Classification (NCBI taxonomy): domain Eukaryota; kingdom Metazoa; phylum Chordata; class Mammalia; order Rodentia; family Chinchillidae; genus Chinchilla; species Chinchilla lanigera. Next base: position 39,219,804 of record NW_004955404.1, read on the forward strand.
AACTTGTTTTCTAAGCTATTTCTAGATTTAATTCAAACATCTTATGAAGCTCATCACTACCCAACTGATTCCCTCATACCATAATGCCTTCACTAGTATTACTGAATTTATGATCCAAAGAACAGTCCTTTAACCAGCCTGAGAATAAGGTTGAGGTGATCTTAAAAGAACAGAAATTGTGCAGTTGATGAGCATTATCTTTCAAAGTTGACTTTGTTCATAGATACACTTAATAACTATCATTTCTCAAACTATTTTTGAATTCTACATTTGTAATGATCTTCACATATAATTTTTAAACTATTGAAAAAAAGGTGCCGGAGGACTATCTAATCTTTCCTTTTAAAATGTAAGTTTTATTGGATGTGGTGTCAGTAGTCCCAGCACTCGAGAGGTTGAGGCAGGAGAATCACCTCGTGTTCAAGGCCAGCTTGGGCTACATAGTGAGTTCAAGGCCAGTCTGGACTTTGTGATGAGAGCCTCTCTCAAAAAACAAAATAAACAAAACAAAAACAAGAAAAACAAAAAAACCTCAAAAGTAAGATAAAATAAAATAAATAAAATGCCATTGTTCCTGAAAGTTCTTTAAAAATTAAAATTAGCTCATTAAGTGCAAAGAGATGGTCCCTAGAAACTGTCCAAAATAATATTATACAAGCTCACAAAACACCAGAAAGCCATTAAGATAAAAAAGTCATTTAAAATTTAGTGACCTCACTGTAATGGTATTTAGATTAGTAAATACCTAACATAGAGAATAGAAGTTCTATAAAATTTATGTTTTTGTAATTTTATAATAACAATTACCTAATCCTATTGTCAGTGAAATAGCATTCCTACACAAGGAGTTTTTGTCACCCGACTTGAATATTATATACTCTTAATCGAAATGTTTCAAATTTAAACAGTATTTTTATCGGTGGCCTTTGAGAAAACTAAAAGGAGTCATTATACAATGGTTATCTTTTATGGCAAACTTTTTTTCCAAAAAAATTACAAGGAACAAATTGAGCTCATTGTGTTTCCTTATATGTACCCTGCTTATATAATAATTTACTGTGAACTGTAGTCACATCTCTAGGTCTCCATCGATGAATCAATTTTTTACTGCCCGTTATCTTTGAATGCATCCAAGTTTTCAGAAAAAATACCAAGGGTGCTTATTTTGTGTGTGCTTTATAGAGGCAAAGACCACTCTGCTCCTACTAGCTCTCTTTCTTCTCCATGCTCAATTCTGGAAAAAAACATTCTAGAACTTTCATCAAAGAGCCTGGAAGAAAGAGTGCAATATTTGCCAGCAGTATCATGTTCTGAATTTGTATGCACACATTTCTATGTGCTATATACATAATTTGGTCTTGACCTATGTTTTGTAGATTATTTCCCATTGTCCACTTTTCCATGTGACTCAGTCCCCTCACTAACCTGGTAAAGAGGATTAAATTCTCTAACAGGATTGCGTTGGTAGTGTTTGTGCGAACTGATAATTATTTGGCTGTCTCTGCAAATCATAGACTGGAAAGATAAGTTGCAGCAGCTTCAATCCTTTCCCTTTTGCTCTTTTGCTGAAGAAGATGTGACTAATGGTTCAGAATTAATTGTACTCCATGGTGATAAATATGTGTACCATAAGCTAGGACTACTCCAAAAATGTTTTTATTCCTTTTGGCTTCTAAAACCAGTCTTAATGTTTTATTTTATGCTACAAAAATAAGGGGAAAATGTTTGCTAGCTAGCATAAAACTGCAATGTGTACAGAAAATCAGATGAACTAGATCATACTATATTTCAGGTGCAAATTAAGCATCCTTTAGGAAGATTCTTCAGCAATGTTGTGTATGGTAATAGTATTTCTTATAGATTTTATACAGAGATTACTTCTTGTATCACTATACCTCCACTGCTGTTTTGTTCTCTAACTTTGAGTAGTGTGATCTGTATTGTAAAAGTGTGAATTACTAGCTTTCATTTTTACGAGTTAATTATGATCTTGTGTCTGTTTAGCAGTAGAAGGGGGAAGACTAAAGTGGTGTGTGTACATGTGTGTGTGTCTTTTTTATACTCTTTTTTGAGTCAAATGCTCATGGCCTGAAGTTAATTATGTTATAAAAATGGGACAATGTCCCCAAAGCTACCACTTACTTAAAAATGGATTTCTTTGGAGTTACAAGTTTTATTTTTGTATTGAGAATTATTAGCAAAAAGAATGCTAGAGAGATACTCTTTATGTCTTTTATTAATTCTGCTAAAACTGGCTGAGATGAATTGTTGAATACGAGACACCAAATCACACTCCAATTCTGTTACTATTAGTGACAGGTCTGGCACATATTTTTCAGTCATTCATTATTATCCAAAGAAAGACTCCCTTTCTTTAAGACTACTTGTAATGTCAGTGATTTCTATGTTTACCTAATAATAGTGAGAAAATATAGTATGATTTCTAATTAAATTGTTACAACTTTCACGTATGGCAATTTTGTAAATATAATAAGGGTAACTTACCTTGTCATAAGGATTAGTTTTTACTGGAAATCTACATAGGATAGGACTCTTGCTGAGTTACTTCTATATTTCTGCACATATAATTTATAGATACAGAAATTCTGCTTGTAATTCTGGAACAGCTGCTGCTGTTTAATGTTGTCATTTTATATTTTATATGCTCAAATAAAGGACTGTATTCCTACTGGGCAACATTTAACTGTGAGAAATAGGTTGAGAACATTTCAGATAGCAGGATCTTAATAAGAATATAAGAATCAAAATACCTAACAATGAAGACAATTTTTAATCCTTTCTGCTTGCTTTGACCTTCAAGGAAACCTAAGGTTGGGGTGATGTTACCAAGCCCATGGGGGAAACTGATTCAAAATGATCCTTTTCTCTCATATCTCAAAGGGAAAAAGATGTAGAAAGACTCTTGTTTTATTTTTGTTGCAAATTTTTAAATTCAAGAACCAAGTCTACAGCCAAAAGGAGTGCAAAGAATATACTTCACTCTCATTTATTAAATATATCAAAGTTTGAAGAGAATTGGTACCTAACATTTTCTCAGATTGTACCGCAATAAAAAGGAAATAAAATTACATTAAATATGTCATCATATATCATTACTATGTATCCTCATGTCATAGAAAGTCTTAAGAAATATTCACAGTACTTTGCAAAACACAGAAAAGAATATAGATCACTCATGTGAGGAATGCACTTCAAATTAAGATGTTTACAAGCTAAATACAACAGGCCAACTTTAAGTTAATGTGATTTTCTTACATATATTTAAAGGGAAAAAAACCTTCAAAAGTAAATATGCAGTTGTGTAGTAAGTTAGAATGAAGGATGATAACTTCATCCTTAAGTGAAGCAATTGCCAGGCAGCAGAAAATAAATTGGCATGAAGAGCAGTAAGTGTAGTGTAAGGGAAGACATCTGTTTTCTCTAAAAATACCACTTGAATTTAAATGACCACTTATAATCTGAAAACTAGTTGTTCTTTATATTATATTGCTAAAACTAAGAATTAAAAAATAATTTCAAAGTTGCCAAAAACTTTTCTTTCATCATCTGTGATGTTACCCATCTTTCTCAAACATCAAATATTTGTTTCCAAATATTCAAAAATATAAACATGAAAAGAGCAAATAAAGATAGGCTGACAGTAGTCAGAGGCTATTGTACATCATTTTCCTACTTCTAAAATAGAGCAGGGATCCGTGAAGTCCTTAGCAAACAACTTTTCCCACGGGAAAACTCCTTACAAGAAGGACAGAGGTATTCTACTGCTACATTATCTGATTTAGACTCCTTCCATGGAATCTTTTGAGTAACTCATTTTCATTCAGTAAGCATTCATTAAAATCTCATAAAAGGTCAAGAGTACATTCCTCACAAAACCCTAGATTTGGTTTTATCAACCTTTCTAAAAGTCTGGTAGGTTTTCTGTAGCCACATGAAAAATAATCATTCATGGATTTACCAAATTAGCCATTATTGTGTATTTTCATCAAGAGTAGCATATTCTGAGGGTCTCTGTCTTCTACCCCTTTGTTATTCTATTTTCATAATTTGGTAGTGGATTCTAATTTATGACTGGTAACAGATCTGAAGATTTGGCATACACTCAGAACACCTCCCCCCCTTTTTTTAAATATTTTTCTGCCTGTATTATTAATCATTAATCCAGTGAAAGTACATTGTTCAGAAACTGACCTTGCCTAAGTCTGCATAGTTTGACATAGTTTGGAGAGAATTCCATCCTGCAAAGGTGACATGGCTGCTGGCTGAAAGAACTGATGGGAAGTACTTTAGTGGTATACTAGTTGTTAGAATATGACCTTTTTGCAGAAACTTGTGTGACACAATTTCTTTTTTTGCTACTAATGAATGATTAGTAGCTAGAGCAGTACCTAGCATACAGTTGGGGCTCAAAATGTATTTTCTAAATGAATAAATTATGAACAGTGTTAATGGCATCATATTGGAAATCAGAAAATATGAGTTTTACTTTGAATCTGTTGCAACCTATAAAAAAAAGTCACTTTAACTTTTACCTTATTTTCTGCTCTGAAAAAATATAATGAACTAAAATATGAGGAGGATCGTTGCAAGTTTGAGGCCAGCCTGGGCTACAAAGTGAGCTCAAGGTCAGCCTGAACTGCATAGGGAGACAGTCTCAAAAAGGAAAAAAAAAAAAAAGAAAAAAAAAGAAATGCCTAACTAATTTCCAGATCAAACAGAAAAAAAGATATATATACATACTACATTAGTGGAACCATTTTAATCTGAGTACTTCCAATAAGAGAGCATTGGAAAGTAGCTGAACTTACAAATTACAAACAATAAAACAACTCCTTATAGATGAAATTCATACTCAAAATTTTTAATTTATCAATGCTCAAAACATTTACCTTTCATACTGAAAAGCTCTGTATAATTTTATCCTCCAGAACTTCTCTATTCTTAATACAGGTACCCACTAAATTATAAATACTAGCAGCTTTCCTAAATTATAAATCCCGAAGTCTCTCCTTAGATTTAGCATTCAGACTCTCATCTTTCAAAATATATATAAAGTATATGTATATATTAATATTAGTTATCCTTAAACTGAATATACATGAATCTTAATAAAATGAGTTCTTTTGAAAATAAGAAAAAATAAAAGTATTTCTAGTTAACATTTTAGGAAATATTTGTATTAAATTTTTCTTTCCCATCTATATTTTTAAGCACCTTTGGCATGATTTTTTTCTGTGTGTGCAATGGAGACAGAGAGAGAAGGAAAAGACAGACAAAGAGAAAGAGAAAGAGGAAAGAGAAAATATTATTTTCTTAAAATACTGCTAAATGAATTGTTCATTTTTTGTACTAAAATAAAACATAAGGAGTTTGGAAATATGAAATTTTAATATAATTTTGTATTTGTTATATCTGATCGGTGCGTGTATTTATAATTTTTGATTTAGAGATACATATGTGGTATAGCTTTCTTAATCTCGATTATACAAATTAAAACAGAATTAGAGAAATATTTCTTTGAAAGCAGCAAGAAGTTACTAAAAATAAAATCACATTTTCCTACTTAGAAAAATACTTTTCTTGTATTTCTATCAATTTTAGAAAATCATATCAATGTATACTTTTCCATCAAAAAGTTTACTTTCAATTTCATAAACACAGAACTCAAGAACACATTCACTGGATTTATAATAATTAGCTCAGTGCTACGTTTGTGCAATTGTGTTATTTGAGGAGAAGACAAGGTCTTTTAACTGGAGTAACTAGAAAGCTCAGTAAAGGAAGTAAACAATGAAAAATAAAGTAGCAGAAAAGGGATCAAAAGATTGTTCTGCATTCTTAATCTCAAGGGAAAAGCCATGTAGTACAGCAGACTTTTGTCTCATCTTTAACTGGCTTTAATTTACTGTAAGTAACTTTTGTAAATTGGAATACATTTTATTATCACACATTTATAACATGGGTGGATATATGCCATTTAATAGTATAACTAGCGGCTGGGGATTTAGCTCAGCGGCACAGTGCCTGCCTGGCAAGCATGAGGTCGTGAGTTCGATTCTTGGTACCGGGAAAAAAAAAAAAATAAAACAATATAACTAAAATTTAAACATGTATTCATCAAGTGTTTCTACTTTTAATACTTAGTGCATTTGAATACTTCATGCAGGTACAGATAGAAACATTTTAAATTTGTTTGCATAAAATCCCATTAATAGATTACAATCTAACAAAGAAAAATCCTTCCGAATTTGATTTCCTTACTTTACAACTGATATTTGGCATGTAAAGAAACATAAATGTAATTACAAGTATTAAACAATATTTAACTATGATACTTTATGATGTATTAATACTCTGTTAGTCATTTTTCTCTTTTTAACATTTGTCTTTTATATAAAGGAAAAATGAGCCTTAACACCAAATCTTTGCCCGTGGGAATTTCAAAGAAATGGACTGAAATTTTACACTGCCATGTGAATCACTAATTCATAAGGAAGATATTCAAGTAATGCCTGAAACATCTTTGGTGACTCTTTTTTTTTTTTCTGGTATCAGGAATCGAACTCTCTGCGTCGAGCTTGCCAGGCAGGTGCTGTGCCGCTGAGCTAAATCCTCAGCCCCTGATGATGCATTCTTTCAGTGACTCTTGAAGAACAGTGTCCATTCTGGCCCATTTTCCTAGGATTCTGGAAAGTTCTCTCTTTTTGTTTTCTAATAAGCTCCAAGAAAAAAATAATTACTGCATAAGAGTTTGGTGATTGTTCTTAATCAAACAGTAGCACCTTCAGACTTATAGGATCTAGATCTGCCTATATGCATATACATGTCAACTCAAGCTTGTGTAAAAATCCTGGACAGAAAACATCCATGGTCAGAATTCATATCAGCATCCCTCATAGGAAATAATGTGACACAACCTCAGTAGTTACTTTTTCATCTTATTCTTTCTCAAGAGAGCTAGAGACCTAGAGGGAGCTAAACTGTCAGTGATAAATCCAATAAACAAATGGAATATCCAATCTGTTAGTCAATAAAAATAATAATAGTAATGATAGTATTTCCCATTGGAAAAATTTAATGGAAAGAAATAGGTTAAGGTGAAAAAAAATATCCAGATACCCAGGCTCTGGAGAGTCTGGCATAGTTGCATGATTGCTTGTGTTGTCCCACTCAGCCAAGCCGGGTTTGAAAACATTTATAATCCATACTGGGCATATTTCCATGGAGATAAGCCAAGAAACAACATTTTCAGAAGCAGTAAATAAAAACTTTTCCTTCTATTCTCTCTCCAAATATACAAGCAATTCTAGATTTTTCTGGAAGTATCCTAGGCAAACCTTCACTTTCCCTAAGGAAAAAGCATGTTTTCTAAACTTTCTTGCCTGTCCTGCACTCACACCTAAGAGCAAATCCAACTCAGAGAAAGTCCAGAGCTGAGGAGCTCTACAGGCATCATCTGAGGTGTGCCAGAGTTCTGTGCTTCAAGCACAAGAAGTTCTTCCAGGAGAAGAATATTTTTTTTTCCCTCTTAGGTGAAAGAATCATATCTTTGAAGTAGCCAAATGTTGATAGATGTTTTAAATACTGTACCTTTAAGTTTAAAAAATAATAGCTGTCTTTTATTGACGACATACCATGTTGAGTACTGTGTCCCAGGAATATTTTTTCTATTGTTTATTTTGATCCTTAAAAAACCTCTCTCAGGAAGGCACTATTTTCTCCCTCTTTCAATGTGAGGAATACATTTAAGGAGAATAAAGTACCCTGCACAGGGCCAGTTCTACAGAGAAAGGTTTGCAAGCCAGAAGGCTCAATTCCAGCTTCTTATTTGACTCTTCAGCACAGTCTAAAAAAGAACTGTTGAGTTCTGAACAACAACCACATCTCCTGGCTTCTAAGAATTCACTGCTCCTCCTTTGTCTGCATTTCAGTTTATTCAGAACTTACATCTGCCTTGATAGTTTAGACATTCTACTTACATCAATCATTATGATGATAAATTAATGATAGATTTTCTTGATCAATTTGCTTCATATCCTCGCATTCGTATACCAATTCTTAGTCCATATGCATCACCAACCTCACCTCCTTGCGGGCTGATAAATTGCATGCAATTCTGCCAATTAAGTCTTAAACATCTTTGCGTCAGATTAATTAAGAATTATTTCCATAAGCCACAGTAGTTTAAACATTACATCTCTCTGATTTACAGTGTCTCATTGAAATAAATTACACTAAATTTATATTCTTTCTTATTCTCACTTGTAAAGTGCTAAAGAATTACCATAACATAATATATATGAGATGGAGTCTAATAAGCTGTCTTTGAAATAATTTTAGGAAGAAAATGCTTCACTTTTATTCTCAGTGTAATTGTAGTCCCAGGTATACAGTTGATGTTCAATAAATTGTGGTTCGAATGGGTACCCTGCAAGAACGCCTCATTAAAGCATAACTAGTACTGCAAATTGGGATACCTTGTAGAAGAAAAATATAGAGCAGTTAATATGATGTCAATTATGTTTATGAAGTATCATAAATGTATTTTCCCTTTTTTGTTAAATATATTCCCCTTAATACTTTTGGAAGCTTAGAAATGTCTATAGAGGTTATAAATCATCTGTTCCATTAGCTTTCTTTTAAGACTTGCTTCCTTTTTGCTCACCTGAGTTATAACTGGAAAGATCCCCCAGAAATATTATCAAAGATACTTTAAAATCAGTACATTTCTCAGTAGAAGGATCACTTGAAAGCCCAGGTTTGGACAATTTGGTCATTGCCCTTAGTATTTACTTCATCAAAAATGAAACTGGTAAGATAAGGGCACAAAGAGAAACAAAAAATGCTGATTTTCCTTAGAGGGTTAAATTCATATGAAAGAGGAAACTACACTAAATATAAGGGGTAGTCTGATCTTCCTTACACAAGGAGAAATATATTTCTAATATTATTAAGTTTGCCTTGTCTTTTTTGTAGCACTCACCTAGGCACGTGTCAATGCCTTTGAGAGGGGAATGATACTAATAAGATAGCTGGGCATGAAGGTGAAATGTGATACAATAGAGGCAATTAGGACCATTTATGATTATAGTTTATGTGATGTTAGCATCAGTTCATTAAAAATGTACTGAACTATCAGCTCATTTCACACAGGTCATTGAACAGCAATAAATTGATATCAGCTCTTCTCCATTAAGACTCTGAGCCGAATTTGAACCAGTGACTCATAGAAAATAGGCTTTATTCTATTGTCAGTCTATAAAAGCACACTTACAGTTGCAATAGAGTTAGCTATGACATTTTGTTTCTAACTGCATTCCTGTCTCTGAAATGAATATGGTCTGTAAATTGTCTCTTGAAAATCACGCATGCTAGGTAATGGAAAATGAATATATTATACATGACATATTTACACTTCATTTGTAAATTTATAAATTCATAATTTCGTTAAATCTGAATAAAACTGGTCACATGTGACATGATATTAAAAGAGTTTTGGACTGTCAAAGGAGAAGGAAAATTAAGTTCAGGAGTATAGTACAAATTTACTACTCATGTAATTCCCTAAAGCTAAAATTTTCACTCCGCATTGCTGTAAGTATTCTCATATTTCATGGATTATTTCAGTTTAAGGAACATTTACCAAGAGAACTAAACTGCTATATGTGCTGAAATACACAATTTTGTTTTATTAAAACTAGCTTTTATTGAAATAACCATATACACTTTAGCTCACTTCTAGAAATGCTATTGTGCAAATAGATTCCAAGGTATATTTCAAACATCTTTCAACTGGAATATTATGTAACCAAAGACTGATAGAAACATCTGTGCCAGTGGGGGATAATGACCTAGTAACTTAATCTCTCTCTCTCTCTCTTTCTAGTCTCTCTTCTTGTATAGTCTCTTTTAATATATATCAATTGCAACTACACAGAACTTGGTGATTGAAAATACTAATTATCTATTTTTTGTTTAGATATATCCAAATATAAAAGGCCACCTTAACAATCGGGTACTACTGCAGGGAATATATTGATTGCAAGAATTACTGTACAAACATCAAGTGAGCACAGTGCCTGATCATTCCAAAGAAATGAAATGTCAGATTATGTATTAATTCAAATGTATGAAACCTCATGTTTGCATATTTTTTGTATGTAGATATTTCCTATAACTTTGCTAACTAGTATAAGCATTCCTGTTTGCCTCTCTTTTGACACTTTTGAAAGTGTTTACACTTGTTTTGTAATTGTAAATGTACACGATGAATAATTTCATTTTGCCAGTTGGGCATTACCGATTAAAAGACAAATAATGAATGCTTGTTCTTAGCTTTGCTCCCAGTCTGATTTATTTTGGTTTAACTTCTTGTCATTTGTTGATAGTTTTTAATTTAATTTAATTTACACTATTTTATTTTTTGATCGTGTGTTCCGCCGCGGACGCACCCTTCGCTTGGGAGGAGTGTTAACTGTCCTGTCCTGTGGTCTTCTTTGTAGTCGCAGCGCCGTGTTACGTTTCACCTCCCCGACGGCTCCCAGGAAAGCTGCAGTGACAGTGGTCTGGGAGACCACGAGCCGGTGGGTAGTGGAACCCTGATCTCACACCCTCTCCCTCTGGTTCAGCCACAGGACGAATTCTATGACCAGGCCTCTCCAGACAAGAGGACCGAAGCAGATGGCAACTCTGACCCCAACTCTGGTGAGTCCTTTTTTAAAATTTTGACCCCTTGCAGTGTGATTTAGGTGTACACTTCAGCCATAAACAGTGATCTGAGATGCAAGTTAATAGATACTTTGTCGGGTTTTTCTGTCGTTCTACTCTTTGAAATACACCAAGGATAATGTGTTGGATATATTGACTATTGAGTTTTATGATATATCTTTGTGTTATGAAGCACTGAAAAATAAAACCATGATACAAATATAAAGAAAGCATTTCAGTGAGATATCCTCATCTCAAATGTACTACAATGTGAAAGCACGTCTTAGAATTGGTAAAATACAGTTAAGGGCAATATATAGCAAGTGAACAATTTCGTATATATGTAAATGTCCTGTGGAAAACTATTTTCCAGTGAACACGGTAGAGAATAAAAAAGATTAAATTATGTTTAAAATAAGCAAGAAGAGAGAAGGTCAGGATTTTATTTCATTATTTTTTTTTCTGTCTACTTGCATTTGGGATGATTTGTTTTTTATTTCTGTGTTGACCAGGATGCATTTTTCTGGAATCTTTATTATCCACAGATCCATACCTCACCTCGGGAATTTTTTTTTTTTTTTGGTTTTTCTCTGGTACCGGGAACCAAACTCACGACCTTGCGCATGCCAGGCAGGCGCTTTTGCCGCTGAGCTAAATCCCCAGCCCCGACCTCGGGAATTATTGCCCATTTGAAATAAGTCCTGTGGGATTTCTTTTTCCTTGACCTGTGGAAGAAATCTTGAGCAAAGACTACCTACTCCTTCTTCAGTCATGCCCCTCCCCCAAATTCACTGTCTCATTCACTTTAATTAAAAAATGATAAGGATCAGTCCACACCAGTGACCATAATGGTATATTACTTACATTAAAAGTTCTTTTTTTCAATCTGAAGGATGTTGGTAGTCGGTAAGATTATGCATGTTTGGGACTAAGGGGTAGCTGAGAAATCTATGTATCTTCCAATTGTGCTGTGATACTAAGAGTTATCAAGAGAAATAAGTAAATAGTATTGTAAGATGTCATCCAAACTAAAAATGCAGAAAAAATTTAAATCTTTTTGGATCTGTTTCCAACTGCTTGTCTAAAGTGGGAAGTGGGGTTTTGGTGACTTTTTACTAATTTTCTAACTATTTAGTCCCTACTACTTCGGACAATAAAGTGTCTCTGACATTTCTATGATTAAAGTAGAAATATCAACAGGAAGTAAGAAGCACAGAAGAGCTTTCATAACTAGGACTGCTATGGTAATTGAGGCTTGGTGTTCTCTGACTCTCAAGGTTTTAAATTGATTTTTTCCATCCAAGGAAGGGGGAGAGATATCGTGGGTATGTTTTTCCCTTCTGCTCTACCACACCTGGAGCATCCCGCCATCTCCGCAGGGCTCTAACATACAGCTCTTTACTCATGAGCAATAGTATATGTGCAGAGTTATGTTTGCATCTTCTTTCTGCTGATTTACCCCTTAATCCAGGCACTATTTTAGGAAGATCTAGGTAAACTCAGTGACAGCTTGGGTATTACTATTTCATGTCCAACATATTGGCTGTGTTGGAAGCCACAAGTGTTCCTGCACATAACCAAGGCCGACCATATCCAAAGAGGCAACTGCTAACCATACTGAATTTGGGAGAGCAGGACAATTGTCTTTAGATTTTTTGACATTGGTTCGTCTTAGCACCACTGAATCTAAGCAGTCTCAGTGATCCAGATTTTCCTAGATTGTTGTGGGCACGTTGGTGTAAGTAGGACTTAAAATAGCTTTTTCTATACTGTTATCATATTCTGCAACTCTGGCTGCCCAGTTTTGAAACACTTCTTATTAGGGTTGAACTAAGTCTAAAAACTAATCCTCAACTGCCATTTCTAAAAGTATGCAGGAGGGGTTGAACCCTTTTTTCTTTGGGACTCAGTCAAAACCAAGGTTGAAGACTTGTATTTGAACATGCTGGTATAAATTGTTTTAGGGCACATCTATAGAATTCAACAGATCAGTTTTATAGAACTATCTTCAAAGTTGTTATAATATGTATCTTTCTAGAGGAAGGATTTGCACTTGCCTCAGATTGTGTTTGCATTATTTTTAGCCAGAATAATAATATATTTTGGATGAATATGCAGGATGTCAGAGTGCAGTGAGTTTAACCACTGGGTTTCAGAATTCAGTTAACGTATTGGGTACTTCTTAGTTACCTAATTGAATTAGGAGTTCTAAAATGTTGAACTGGTAAACAAAGGCAGCATGTGTGAATTATTTACTAGGTAGAAAAAAATGATAGTTATAGTTCTATATTTTCTTTGTCATAGTGTTTTCTGTGTTAATAGAAGGTCAATGGAGGTGTATGTTAGTACAGAAACAACGAAAACAGCCTCATGTTATATATGCTATCACTATCATTACAACATATGTGCACAAATCAATGTTTGCCTGTTGATTTGTACAAGGAATAATACATTACTAAGAGTAAATTTTTAGAAAGTAAAATGTATGCTTAATTCAAATGCTCACTTATGTATGTATTTTAACAAAAATGTTTAAAGATTTTATAGATGAAATTCAAGACAAATGCATGGAGGTTTTTTGAAAATTTATAGCTGAAAATAACTATATAGCAACTTTGATTTTTTTCTTATTTCAGTTTATTTATCAAAAGATACCTTAAGTACTTTAAGAAACGACAGCACAGTTTAGCTGTTGTTTCTTAAAGGAAATGAAGTCCCTAAAGAAAATACATGTTTGAGGAAGACAAAAAAGTAAACCAGAGCGAGATATAATTAGCATGCTGTTCAGGACTGGTGAAATGATCTAGATTAAATGAACAAAAAAGTTCTTTTTAGAATAGTGAAAATTTTTGCCGATTTTAAGCCGATATCTACAGAAGACCACATCTGATGTTTCCAGTCATTGAGGAAGAAAAAGGAGAATATTTTGCCTAGGTTTTAAAGTGTGATTCAACTGAACTGCCATTGGCTAGAGCTTTTCCCAATATGTCTTGCTACTCACCATAGGATCTCAAACTTGGGCATAGCACTGTGCTAGCTGCCAACTGGGAGAAGATGGAAGAAGTTGAAAAGCTAAAAGAAAAAATACACTTTAATTACTGTCTTAAGAACTCCCAGAATTTTTACCAATCTAGACATATACAAAAAGATCCAAGGGATAGCATGACATGCAGTCTCCAATGTTGCAGCCAATGTAGGGAGAATCAGTAATCAACAGTAATCAACAATAGCAATCACCTTGAATTTTACATTTGAACTCTTTTCACTGTCTTCAATTACAGTATTTCTGTGTGCTAAATTTTAAAGTTACAATTTTATAACAAGTGAAATAGAAACCATACAATGTCAGTATTATCCAAAAAGTTCCTAAGCAAAATGTATTATACTTACAAGAATCCCTGTTTTAAAAAATACGATACCTATTTTTAAAAAGATTACTAAAAGGAGTACTAAATCTTTAAGCTGGACTTTAGGATAAATTTTTACTTCTGTACACACACATATGGATTCACACACATGGTTGGATTGGTATACAATATTCTTTTTTTAATTCCAACTTTATAGCCTGGAATTATTGGTATAAAATGTGTACAATATCCAGGTTTTGAGAAGACATGTAAATTTGGAAGGTGTTTAACTGTACTATTATTAGATATGAGAGTTCTCCTAAAGGTCTATGTGTTAAAGGCTCAGCCCCTAGCCTGGGCACAATTAGGAGGTAGGAGGACTTTTAGGAGTTGGGTGCAGTTAGAGGAAATTAGGTCCTTGGGAATGCGTCCTGGAAGGGAATATTGAGGCTGCTACCATCTCCTCTCTCTGTTTTGCTTTCTGGTCTTTATGAGGTAGGCAGGTTTCTTTCACCATATGCCCCTAAACACAGTGTGTTGCTTCATCACAGCTATCACAAAATAAACAAATCTAACCAAACATTGACTGAAATCTCTCAAGTAGTAAGCCCAGTAAACATTTCTTCCTCTATAAATTGATAATCTCGAGTTTTTTGTCACAGTAGTACAGACTGAGTAACACAACATGTAAAGCCAAAAATAAATGAAGTGTAAAGTAAGGAATAATGATGGCTCATCCAGCTAGGATGGTCTATATTTAATCAGATGTGACCCCTTTGCCACTTATTCACGTGGGATGGGCATGTTATTCATTTTTAGAAACTTCAAATCTAGATTAAATTCATATTTCAGAAACGTTACCCCCAGTGTCCTTAATTCCAAAGTTTCAATATCATTTCAAAAGAACCTAAGAAATTCTGTTCCTTTGATCATTTCTCTGTTTGTATGTACAGTGTATTATTTGCCCCAACCCCGCTGGTTCTGTTTAGTAATATTGTTGATATCGCCTTGCTATGGGAGAGAAGAAAGTTTCTGTGAGGTTATCTCTGTATTCTCCTGTCCAGACGCATAGAGAGGCCAATTGCTGTCTGAATTCTTGTTTCCATGGATTCTGCCACGATCTCTAGCTTCAAAACCCTTCTTGTCTTGGTTTCTCTGAGTCTACTCAACCAATATGATGTAGGATGTCTCTATTTCCTTCTTTTTTCTCTCTCCTATTTTCAGTCAGAAGTGATGCTTTCAATGTGTATGGTTGGTAATCCTCACTGATGTTTAGTAACTGCATATCTTCCATCTCTATTAAACAGCTTTCCAGGTGCTGGGACCAAATACCCAACACTCACAATGGAAAGGAGGAAGTGGTCTATTTGGCGCATGTTCACAGAGGTCCATTATTAACTGGTGCCAAGGCAGTAATATCATGGCAGAAGTGCTCGGAGGAGAAACACTACACACACACTTCACAGGGTGCAGAACCACAGCAGGGGGACAGTGCCAAAGAGAAAGGGGGTAGGGACTGGATAGAGCTAGAAATAAACAGTGAGTGTCTGGGTAAAAAGAATACAAGAGGGAAAAATAGATATATTATATATATATAAAATGAAAACCCTGTGATATTTCAAAATTATTTTCATGCATAATTATGTTAAGTTGTACTTGTGCTGATTGCTATGAATATACATCATTTTATTAAATTTTGATGTGTGGATAAGACAATGGTAGACAAAATGAATTTCTTTTCAGAGGACAATAAGGCAAAGCCTTAATTTAATTTTTGATTGATTAAGTTGAACTACAGCTTTTCAGAAAATGCAAGGCACAGCTGATTTGAATATCAATTCACAGAATGAGCTGGTACCCACAAATGTCTCGTAACTCCTCTAATTTGGTTTGTTTCTTTTCTCAGTATTGTAAAATAAGAAAAATTTGAGACAAATGTAGAAACAAATACAGACTAGATTTAAAAAGATATTTAACATTATTATTTAGCTTATTAAATGTGGCAATGAAATTACAGTTATGTAAAATGATAGTCCTAATGGGTGGTGATAGGTGAGGAAAAATTTATTGAAGCAGCAGTATGATGTTTAGAATTTAATTGAATAACATTACAACAAAATAGGATCATAATGGTAATGGTAAGGTGAGATTTAATCAATGAAACATTAGTTGTTGTGGGTGAGGGATACCTATTTTGGTGGTTATTATATTATTATATTCCCTGATTTCTTTACTTGTTTTAAGTTTAATGTATTAAATACATGAGCTCACTTTTTTTTTTTTTTTTTTTTACTTTTCTCTCTTATTTTGATTCAAAACTATGGTTTACTTTACAAAAGTTTAGGGAGATGTACTTTACAAAAGTTTATGTACATAATGCACATATTTTATGCATGTATGTCTCAAATGGTGAAGATGCAATTCAAGAAAGATTTTTGATAATTGCATATGTATTTGTAAGGGTGATCAGAAATTGATCAGTTTCCACTAAAGAACTTTTAAATAAAATAATTTTTCAAGACTTCTTTGTGGAATTTAGCAATAAAATGTATTACTGCAAACATCCGAGTTTGCAGTTTCTAGTTTCAGGAGACATGAGGGCACTTTAAGAAAGGACAAGAACCTCTGGCAGCCAAAGTGCTACAGTCTGTGTTCTAGGCACAGTGAGACCCGAGAGTACACTAAGCTGTCATGCACACCGAAAGATACCCCTGCTCAGTGTTTATCACACTAATGTATTTATTTAATTAATTTTGCCTTTTACTCCAGGCAAAGATTTATTCCATTCCCAAACAGCAATAAATCATATTTCCTTAAGAAATTAACTCATTAACATGATCACAAGCCATTAATTCTACAAAAATAGTGAGGGGATTTTCTATTGAAGTTTGCTACTTATTAGATATAAGTAGATTGAAGAAAGAATTTCACTAATTTAAAAGCAGACAAAAACAATTATATGATCAGATCAGGAACAGGTTATCACCACTAATTCAGAATTAAGTCTTAATCTTGTCCCATTGAAAAATAAGAAGAGTTATTTTTATAACTGTTGTGCCTTCAGATGTTATTTGAAAGGATTTTCTGCTGTTTAATCATGTGCATAATTGCAGATTGCATTTCCTTTGTAATGGCTCTGCCTGTCATGCGTTTTGAATTTACCTGAACTTAGTTATGAATCTTATCTAACTAAGTATATTTTTGACCTGATTATATTTCGGGTTAATATTTACTGAAGTTTATTTATCAGTTAGGGATTCTAACAAATGTTTTGATATATAGTTTGAGATCTAACACCAAACCTGTAAATCAGATAGTGTGGAACTGTAAGCTGAAACTCAGAAATTGTGATTTGTCAACAAACTGCTAAATAAGCAGTTGGCACAGGCTGTGAACCCAGGAGTTTATGACTCCACAGTTTACGCCTTTATTACACAAAGAAAACATGGTGCAGCGGAATCATGTTTTAGTACAGTGCAGGACATTACATAATTGTCCTTGGTATTGCAACCTAAGTAACAGAGCATTAACATATTTAATCAGAAATTTTAAAATCAAATGTTAAGAAATGATTTAGTTCAATAGTTTGTTAGAATTAACAACTAGTAAGAGAAGTATTTCTTCAACTTTTCAGTTTTTTTGTTTTATTTTATTTGTTTTATGGCTTTGATAGCAGGTTAATGAAAATTACATACCTTAAAGGTCACCAAGTATGAAGTTGTTTTACATATAAAAAAGAAATGCAGTAGCAGAAAAGGGCAGAAAAAGAAAATGCTATTCCTAAAGTCACAAAGTTTGTAAGTCAGTACTCTTCATTAGATTAATCTTTTCTTATCATGATTCTTACTTTACTGCAAAGAAAGTATGTATGATAATATCATTAATTATTGTCTCCCTATTAACCTCTAAGAAATATGTTCACTTTTCTATTCTTCATTCATAGGAGTAATTTGCATAAAATCAGTGAGAGTGTTTGTTGACTGAATCAATGAATCAGTATTTCCAGAAACATAAAACTATAATCAATTGAACATGTTCTATTAAGATAAAACTAAGTAAATAAATTCTGAAAAGTAATATATCATGTTAGCTATATTATTTTCTGTATTAACTTTTTGTTTTCTCTGTATTCCTTAGAATGTTAATAGTTACTTAAAATTCTATTTTCACATTTTATGAGGTAACATATATGAAAATCATCTGAAATCAAACTGAGAAAAACTGGTTTTTACCATGTTTTTGTATATCAAATATAAATTTATGTGAAAATTAGTCTTGCTATTATATCTAAAGATACAGAGTGCACATACTTAAAGAAATAAAAAATTTAAAAGATTGTGCCTGAGAGGCAGGTGGTCGTTTTGAAAAAAAGTCAAGAGAGTAAAGTGAGAACCTTCACAAAACTCCAGGAAACACGCGTTTTCTTATTGAATTCCATAGTCAAGGAATCATTCTGATCTGAACATGCAAGAAGATAAAAATACTGATTTTAATATACTTCAAAAGATAAACATAAATTTGACTTTTGTCACATTATCATGTTAATGTTTTTTGAGAATCATTGCGATTTCTTTGTAAGTTGCCTAGGTTGAGAAAATTATGCAAATTTGAAGAAAATTACTCAGAGTCTTCATAGTGTAACCTGCTGTATTTGTCTCTTTCATGGGATTTATAATCAGTTCAAGGCTTTGAGTTAATGAATCTGCAATGCCTCTGAGAATAGTATAGAAAAAGGTAATCAGTCCTATTGTGATTTGAGTGTAAGAGAAAAAAGGCTCTAAAACATGACCTAAAAAAACATAATTTGATTAATTTTTGTGTATTGTGAGACTTTTAATTTTTCATCTTATTAAATACCTTACTCTAAATCTAAATTCAAAACTTATAAATTATAAACATTCTCATCTGAACCCTACCGAGGGCAGAATGTTTTCTAGACTAAAAACACCTGGATTAGAAACCAAATATTTATCTACTTATCTCTTTATCTTTCTATTAGTTTGTGATCGCTGAGTAACAAATTACCAGAAATAATGCAGATGAAGACACTCATTTATCCCAATTTCTGTACATCAAACATCTGATTATTTCTCAGCTACGTCCTCTCCTTTGAATTCCACAAAGCGACAGTTAAGGTGTCAGCCAAGCTGTACCCTCGTCAGGCTTGCATGGGAAAGAATTCACTCCCCCCTTTGTGCAGGGTATTAATAAATTCATTTTTTTTGCAGCTGTAGGGTAAGAACCCCAGCATCTAGCTTGCTGTCAGCTGGAGACCACCGGCTATTAACCAGATAGGCCTTCTAGCATGCTTACTTCTTTGAGGCTGCTCAGGGATGTAGTGTCTGTAGTGAGTCTTTTGTAACAGAGTTATATATGACATTCTGGCTCCTTTGATATATTCTGCTAGTTAGAAGCAAGTCTTCAGGCCGGGGATATAGCTCAGTGGCACAAGCTCCTACCTGGCAAGAACAAGGTCCTGAGTTTGATTCCTGGTACCAAAAATAAAAACAAAAGAAGAAGAAGCAAGTGTCTTGTCCAAAACAAACTCAAAGTTCGGGGACTCCAAATAGTCCTGAACACTAGATGGTGGAGGTCATTAGTGGTCATCCTGTGGTTTGCCTGCCACAATTGATTTTTGTAATCAAAATTGATATATTTTATTACCATTAATCCCTTTGACCTTTATAATATTAATTCATTTATTAATTATGTTTCCATTAACCCTGCAAGCATTCCTATAAATTCTACTCTGTGCCAGGGACTCGGTTCAGCTCTGGGAATTAACATTAAAATCAAGACTCTGTATACTCAACTGAATTTGCAGCTCAGTGTGTGGCTTCTTAATCTCAACTCCTTGATCTAAGGTCTACCGGTAGCTTTTTAGAAATCCATGAAGTTCTTCCTGTTTTTGTTTTTGGAGAGGGACGTGCTGTGAATATTATGTAAGCCAAATACCAAAGCATTAATGAATTAGAATAAATCTAATGATAAGTGTACAAAAGTATACTTTAGCTCAGAATAAGTCTTGAATATAAAAATCAATATATTATAAAGTCATACTTTGAAAAGGTAGATCAGATGCAGATGAGAGGGGAATCTAGGGATGGAGGAGGAATGGTAGAGCAGAGGAGAAGGGGAAGTAAAAATTATTAAAATATATATGTAGCAACTCCCCATAATGAATGTAGTCTTTATGTATTGCAAACAAGTGACATTGGATGAATAGAAATGATCAAAGTGAATCAACCCTGTGTGTGTGTGTATTCTGTGCTCATGTCTTCATATTATGAAGAACATGTGCATTGGGGCAAGCAGTGAAAATTTAAGCGCTTTGAAGCCTATGCATATATTAGTAGCTCTGCCACTATCTTGGAGTATGTGATTCTTAACCTTTTAATGGGGCTACTACTATCTGAGAATAATGTTATAAAATTTTAGAACCTATAACACAGCAAATGTTCAAAACGTGGTGGATGTTATCTGCTCAAATGAGAATAAATGAATGTGCATTAAGAGATAAATTGGGACCAGATTTTAAATAATGGGAAAAAGAAGATACATTTTACATAGAAGATCCAGAAAAATAAATAAAAATTAATAGCATTTCCCAGATTTTAGTGTATATGATTTGAAAAACTATGCTATCAAATACATTAGAGAATAAAAAGAAAAACTTAAGATCAAGAATTAGCAATTTTTTTCTTTAATTTTAAAGTTTAAGTTACTGGTAAAGTGTAAGAACTAGCAATGCGATGAGTCAAAGCTAAAAACTGACAACACAGAGGTTACATGAAATTTCTAGAAGTAAATATAAGATGTGGAAGAGAGAAAGAACTCAAGAGAGAAAAACACAGTAAACTGTATCATTCAAGTACAGCAAAATGGAGGTCAAGTAGGAGACTACAAAATTAGGAAGCTACAGTCAGAATATTACTAGAAAGCTATTAGGACATTTAAGTGCAATACCACATACTTCATTGTAGGTTTTATGAGATGATGTAGAATTGCGATTCCAAGTACAAAGTCTAGAGACTGAGTGGTTTTAGGATTGTAATTGTTTGACCTCATAGCAGTAGGAGAGTTGGTCCTTACGGCAGGGTCAGGTTAGGAAGACTAACCCTTTACTTGTCATTACTATTATCCATTGATGTAGACAGAGAAAAGGCAAGACATATACCTTAGTTATTCAGCAAAATTTTTAAATTTTAAAATGTTAACATAGTGAATTTTGAATTTAAAAGTTATTGCACATTAGGCAAAGGAATGCACTTCTGCAATATGTTTGCTTCAAATTCACAAAACTATATCTTTATATCTTTTCATGTGAATTTTTATACTTAACATATCTGATAGATGGTTCTAAAGCATCATACTTTACTGAAAACTAATAAAAGTCACAGAGTAAAACATATTTATGGCCATTTCCCTTATCATTCTTAGCAGTGATTATCTGTACATTATTTAAAAGTAATCACTAGAGTACTGTAGTTTGCAGTATACTTTGTTTTATTACTATTTCATTTCAAACGGAGCCACTTTGAGATAATCTTCTGTAACATGGTGTAGTTAAAAGATTGCTGTGAAGCAAGCAGGAACACAAGCTTTTTCTTCTGTAAAGGATTAGATCTATCAATTTCAAGTATAACTTGAAAATATAATCAGGTTTGAACATTACTTTATTATAAAATACAGAGTATATTAGTAATAACCTGCTATCTTTGAGCTTTTGGGGCATCACAAATATCATGTTGATTATAGTAGAAAATTGTGTAGGAACAATATGCCTCCTAGTGTAAAGCAAGGGTAATGTCAGCTTTCACTGGTGTACTGCCTGGAATATCATTTCCATAGCTGCTGCCATGTGATTCATACCTTAAGGAGTTATGAAGAGAAATAGCATTTACTAAATCCTAATGTGTAATCCGCCCTTCAGGAGAAAAACTACTCTTTGTATATTTGTGTCTATAATCATTTGAGACTGTTAAAAGTAATAGACAGATATGTAAATCAACATTACATCTAAAAGTAAGGAGCTCACTAATTTTAGTTATTTGTTGAAGTGTAAAATTAATGTTTATTTACTTCAACATAAAATTATATCACAAAGGAAAGTGACAGTAAATTACCAATAAGGAAAGATTTATAATCATAAAATGAAATAAATGTATTTCATTTTATCTTTCTACACATCTATGTATACAAGAAAAATAGAGTTATCTAAAGCATAAAACAATTTTAAACTTTTGAAGAAAACCATCACTGTCTAAAATATTACAAATTTATCTTAGTGCTATTTTGATATGCATTTCTGTCAGAGGGTTGAGAATTATTTGGTTAGTGTGACTGACAATTACGTGGATGCACAGATTTCAATAACAGTAGACTAAGTGTGCCACATATAGCATTGCCTGTTAAATTTGAATTTTGTATAAACAATGAAAATATTTTAAATCTTTACAGTGCTTTACAATATTGAAATACTATAACATCTTTTGCAATATGTGGAATATACCTAAACTAAAACACTATATATGCATATTTGACATTTATATTTAAATGGCCATTCCATATTTTGACTGGCAACTTTGCAATTTATAATTGATTGCATTCCCAGAAAATCATCACACTTCAACATTATAAGCTCAGTTTGTATTTATAATGAATGTTTAAGTATTTTCCTGTAGTTGGTCCAAAGGTTGTGGGTTATCGTGAAACTGATTAAATCCTTTGCTCTAACCGTGGAAAGATGACTTTGATGATCAGTTTTTGATTCTTTTTTTTTTTTTTTTTTGGTTTTTCTCCGGTACCGGGAACCAAACTCACGACCTTGCGCTTGCCAGGCAGGCGCTTTGCCGCTGAGCTAAATCCCCAGCCCCAGTTTTTGATTCTTGCACAAAGAGTTTTTGGAAGAAATTTTTGATTCATTATTTTGCTTGTTTAATCTTTATTTTGATACATTATATTTTAGAAAGCCTCATGACTCCATTCACTTTCCCACACTATATTTACATACAAAATCTGCCTATAATGTTCAAGATCTATCCACTTCTAAAAGATCTCATCTCAACCCAGGATAAGATTAGAAAAGAAGGGAAAAAAAGAAGAGGCAAAACCAGACTGAGATTAAACAGATTAAAATTCAAACCTTCTGTTACATGTCCTGCAAAACATGCACATGTAGAGATTCAAAATGCCTTTTTAAAGAATTGAAAATACACACGTAGGGGAAGGAAGATTGGGCACATAGCCTGCATCTTCAATTTGTCAGCTGCTTGACCATGGGCAGGTGACTCTTGCACGTAAACTCTTCTGTGACATAAAAAAGAAGATAGAAATTTACATCATTAACTCAAGTATAGATTGCACTGGGTTAATGGAACCCACAGAAAATTGTTCCAGTTCATACTAAATACTTCTTCAATTATGCTGGCTATCATTTTAAAAATTAAAGACAAATAGACAATTATTCCAGCACTTTCTTTGGATTCAAATTTGTCCTCCTAAACAATATACAAGAGTTACTTGAGACCAGTCTTCCTTATATTCCATTTTTTACCATTTTGTTGAACAAATATAGGCATTGTTTTGCTAGTGTAGCTTAAATTATCACATGAATACCTGAACTCTGCATTTTATTTCATTTACATACACCAATTATTCTTTAAAATTTGTGTGATTTAGCCCCAGTTGTTTGAAGGGTTAGATAGGTTAAGTAGACCAGAGCTTTGAATTATAACATAGAAGGAGTTTAGGGATTCTATTGGATTGACCATTGCATCTATAAATAGGTTTAGTGGTGAGCTTTGGGTAAATCTGAGAAATACAAATCACAATCGGATGGTCGTCTGAACTCTTATTCTCCACTTGAATTTTGAACTTTGACTGATTTAGTTTTACTAATGGTCCAGAACCCTTTTTATTTTATAGTAACCTACAATAACATTCCTAGGAGTCAGATTTGCACAAGACATCACACTATACTTTGAGTAAATTCATTAGTTAATCTCTGAAAATCAACTGTATAGTTAAAAATAAAATGATGACAATTTCTATTTTAAGTGAAAACTGGAAGGAAAGAATTAAATCATGAACTAACTAAATGATAGACATTGGTTTCATTGATTTTCTGTGTTTTTGTGTTTTGACATGAGTAGATGCTTTATCATAGTTGAGTATTAGATTAAAAAATACTTTTCATTAGAAATATGACAAAAAACTTGAAAAACTTTAAAATTTTTCTTCAAATGAAAGAAGACATTGCTTAAGTCAAGCCAGGAAGCATGTTACCTTTCATGTTTCATAAGATGGACTCTGACTAAGCATAATATAACAATTATGAAACTCAATTGCAAGACTAAAAATACACAAAGCAGCCCCACTAAACAAGCTGAGGCCTAGGAAAGCCACCATTCTGTCATAGAAGGACTGGTGCCTCATTGAAATGTTTTCTCAAAGGCCTGGGAAATATATTTTAAGTTAAGTCAAATAGAGTCTTCATTCAGAAGAGGATGTTGAGTTGTGATTTAAGCTGCTTAAGAAATATATGTAGAATACCAAGCAGTACCTTCAGTAAGCTCTCCTAAGTCATAACCATTGTGCAGTAGCCGATTATGATTTAAAATAAGTTCAGGTATTTTGAGCTAAAGAAACACCAATATTCCACAGGCAGTAAAATATTGACACAGTAAATAAGGGCATAATAAAAATGGAAGAGAAATTGACCTATAGTCTATCAATTTTACATCTTGCTACCAAAATTGGAAGATTTTTCAGGGTTTTAGTTCATTTATTTTTCAAAAAGGGCATGAAGTATGAAAGCATTTTTTATCTGCAGGGACTTAGGGACACATGCTTCAGAAGCAGGCAGATTGAGGTTGACACTGACCTTGTAATTTCTAGTCGTGTTGTGAATTGTGAAATCTCAATTTTTCCTCTTTGTGCCTCTCTGTCATTTCCACCATTTGTCTTTTTAGAGTGATATATGGAATAGAGTGTATGTGCTGTATTACATATTATAAAATCGATGTAACTGTACAGAGATTTTTATTAACGTTCTTTTTTCAAAAATAAATATTTACAATGATTTTTTTTAGAAAATATAAAATCAGGTATGATATACACAAGTATGACAGTTTAGGTGATGTTGGATAAAGTTAAAAATTCCCTAATGATCAGGTTTTTCTTAAAAAAAAAAAACTGCCAAATACATTAAGAAAATATACATTTTCAGGAAGACTTTTCAAAAACAATAACCTACTATTTTCTGTTATTTTTATCCTCATAACTCTTCATAAATTATTGATTTAAATTATAGTAATAGCTATTTCACTTATAATAATGAAAACTTGTAGTGAAATTAAATTACTATAAAGAGGTAACTACAAAAGAACACATCCACTTTTATGTTACAAGACATTTAAGTTAACAAAAAAATTATATTTATAGTAATTTACTTTGTATTGTACTCAAAATGCAATTGGTGCAAAATCACATTTTCTTTGTTACTTGGGGCATAGTTTTCTATTTGCCATATGTCTCTGAGTTGCTTATTTGTTCCCAAATTAACTGAAGGCAGACATTCCAGATTTGTTGGTAGAAAACTTAATAAGTGATGCTCCCTTTCTCCTTTTCAATGAAATCCACAAGTAGCTAGGCTACTGCATCTCTTTTCTCCGTGTGTGGTTCACACGATACAATGCCCTCACCTCTCTACAGCACAGCACCACATTCAGTGGCATTAGTGACATTCACCCCAATTACACCCCTAATTTAATACACCCCTGATTTGGTCTCCATGGCATGAAAATGCAGAAATAAAGGATACCTGTAGAGGTCTGTTAGCTAATCTCCTTGCTACAGTTCAAGAATCTGTTATATAAAGATCGTTCTTTTTGTTTGTGTAGTGACAGACACATTTTTCTTCCCCTCCCAATATGAGATGCTCATTTTGACCCACAAAACCATTTAAACTTATTTCCCAACCATTTTAAGGGCCATCATTTCCTTTTCTTTTCCTGTAGTGACGTGCAGGTCAAATACAGCAGAATGCCTAAAGAGTCCCTAGGTTTGATTTGGGGGCTGAGTGTTGCTGAGGGTATCTCCTGCTCCGAGGAGGTTGACAGAACTGTCTTCTATTAGCCTTTAGGGTGAGGTTCAAACTCTGTATATTCCTTTTGCCTCTTTCCCAGCCTATTAGTTTGGGGAATTGGAGGTTTGAGTGAATGATGTGGCTTGTGCTCTCATTCCAAGCATCAGGAAAAAACGTTAACTACTATGCTGCCTGTTTGTACCAGTAAAGCAAAGCTACTTTTATTTTATTTTATTTTATTGTTTTTGCGTACCAGGAATCAAACTCAGGACCTTGCACTTGCCAGGCAGGCTTTTGTGCCACTGAGCTACATCCCTGGCCCCCAAAGCTACTTCCTTAATATTAAAATCAAACTTTTCCTCCAATACTTTATTCTGAAAAGTTTATGCAGTTGTCAATATGTGTGGCTGGGGATGTGGCTCAGTTGTACAGCTCTTGCCTTGCATGTGCAAGGACATGAGTTTGATCTCCAGCAACACACACACACACACACACACACACACACACACATACACACGTCAATATGTGAGGCTTTGTAATTCTTTTTAAAATCAGCATGGTCTACTTAGTGTTTTAAACATTAAAATGCTTATCTCAGGAAAATAAGATAAGTTTGTGGACAGTACAATAAATTGAATGTTTAAACATGTTATTCTGTCATTTTTTTCAAATTAGTTATCATAGACAGTTTCACTGAAAACCGCCCCCTCCCCCTGCCTCCATACCTGTCTTGTGTTATGGAGAACAAATACTCCACAAAATATATTATGAAACATTTTGTGACACATACTCTTCCCAAAGAAGCATGCTCGTCTTTGCCTATTCCACTCCTTTATTCGTGTACTCTGTTAATTTCCTGTTCACTCTTTGATTCACTTTGTGAATTTTTGTTGAACACTGACTGTGATGCACTGTTTCAAGAAGTGTTTTTGTAAATGTGCTGTATTTTGTTATGCTTTTCTTTACATTTTCCACCTTCTATGAAAAAGATGATAAGGTGTAAAATATATAGTCACACGATAATAGTTATATTAATTATGCAGTAGTCATGCAAATGTTCAACTTAATTGCTAAAAATTCCCTCAGTTTTATTAGGATTTACTACTTTATGGTAGACAGTAATCTTCATAATATTCTATCTGGCAGATGTTTAGATTTTGGGCTTATTTTCCAGTAGCCAATCCAATCAAATAAATTTTGATGCTAATTTAGTAGTACCATGTGAAGACAGAAATACAGGTGTATGTGATGACATTCCAGTGTGTTTATGTGATATAATTGGTCATAGCATAAAAATTAGTATTAACTTTGAGAGATTGTAGCAATTTTTGCCTGAGAAGGTTTGGCTTTGTGTTTATAAGGAATAATTCATCTTCTAGGGGGTTTATAATGTTTTCCTTTGGAGGACTGTAATTAGTACCACATGTTTAATTAAATAAAAACCCAGGATACTACATAATTTATAACACAGCTCGAACTTTAATACTATGTCCACTTATTGAGAATTTACAATATAATGGGTGCTGTGACAGATTCTCTGATGAAACCATTTCATCCTCATCTCAACTTTATGAATTATCATTTTGTATACAAAATAGAGGGTAATGATGCCTGCAAGTCACGATGCTAATGAGAAGACAGTCTTGAGTTTACCATTCAACTCCTTAGCCACCTCGTTGTGACACTCTCTTAATGAATCTGCTTTGTATAGTAATATATTATTTTTAACAAATAATTTCTAGTGAATGTAAGAATTACATTTATAGAAGCTGCCAAACCAGTCAATTTTGAACTGGAAGAGTAAGAGCGATAATCTCAGATCAGCTATTAAGTAAAAGACTTTTTCTCTTGCAAATCACAGAACACAAAAGAACTACTACAGTTTTGTTTTTTTTTTTTTTTCTCCGGTACCGGGAACCGAACTCACGACTTTGCGCTTGCCAGGCAGGCGCTTTTGCCGCTGAGCTAAATCCCCAGCCCCAAGAACTACTACAGTTTTATTACAATAAATTTAACATAAATGTGGAAGTAATGATAATGCAATATCTTTGATTTCCTTTTCACTTTTGGTTAAGCAATATTTAGGTAATTTTGATATTAAATGTTGAAACTTCAAATAAAAGAGAAATGAGGCCCCCCCAGTTTAGAATGGCCTACCTAAAAAAATCACTTAGTTGGCATTGCTATTTTTAGCAAATAAAAAGTGTGTTATTAAATTTGAATTCCAATAAATAATGAATAATATTTCTGTATGCTATAAATTATCTAGAACATACATATAGTAAAGCACAACTTCTTGTTTATTTGACATTCTCATTTTGGAATTAAATACCTTATTTTTTCAGGCAGTTACACAGTGGAAAATATTGATTATAACTCTCTATTTTTAATTTTATTAATAATAATTGCACACAGAACTGGGCCACCATTTAAATGAGATTGGATACAAGACCTGCAAGTTCTTTTTAACCTCCTACTGAACCAAGCAAGTTTTATATCAGAGTTCCTATACCATTCCCTTCATCATGTTTTGCCCAAACATTTGTCATTAAAGCTATTTCTGAGCTTCTCCTTTTGGAATGGAAATTTCATGAAAATGTTATTGAGGTTGTTGGGTCTTCCGTACTTAGAATAGTGGCGAGCTCAGAGGCAATCATCATGAAAGGTGTGCTGAAGAAATGAGTGAGTGAATAACGAATACAAACAGTGGTCCAGACAGACATATTAAGAATTTTATGTGTATTAAGGAAGGAACTATGTTCGTGTTTCTTACCATTGATGGAGTCATAAAAAATGCTGTGGTAACTTTGCACCCAAGGCAGTAAACCTTCCATGTGTTCTCTCTGCCTGTCCTCCTAATAATTCTGATTTTGTGTGAGCAAAATAAGTGAGTGAGTGAGAACTTTGTTCCTTGCAAGGTCTAATCCCAAAGACCATTGATAGATGAAAGAGATGCCTGCAGCTTAAAAAGCTGCATGAATGCTTAAGGCAACTCTTTGATTTCCATTTCACTGCCCCAAACTGCATTTTAGATCCTACAAATCTTGGCAGACCCTCGAGCAGGTGAATGCCCCTGTTATCCAGAATAAGGAAATCATAAAAGTGAGCTCAGCCCATGTTGCTGTTGGAGCCAGTTTTAAAAAAAATGCCATCCCCCCAAAAATGGTTCCAAGAACATAACAGATTACTCCTCACTATCCAGCACAGGATTACAAAACAGAAGCAATTGTAATCCAAACCAAATGCAATGCTGTCTCATGTTATTTTTGAACCATCAGATCTATTCAGATAATATATGAAAGACACATTTATTAATCTGGCAAAACTGTTAAGTAAATAAAAGCCTTAAATAAATAATCAGAGGGGCTGGGGATTTAGCTCAGTGGCAAAAGCGCCTGCCTGGCAAGCGCAAGGTCGTGAGTTCGGTTCCCGGTACCGGAGAAAAACCAAAATAAATAAATAAATAAATAAATAATCAGAGTGTTGGTTTTGCTGAGTAGTCTGTCACATGGACACTTCATTTACTATTTTGCTGAAGGCTGTGCAGAACAGAGACAGAAGCGAAATAGACACTAATGTTTAAATATAAATGAGGGCTTATTGTTAAGCCTGCAACTCAGTGTTTTCAGGAGATGCTTAGAAAAGTCATACGTTTCTTTGCTGTTTTCTTCTTTGATGTTTTGCCTTTGTGTCTTTTCTTTCAAAATGTTTTGTATTTTTTTGATTTATTTTTTATTTTTTAAAATTTATTTTAAGAATAAAAGGGGGAAAACATATTAACAAACAGACTTCTATTTACAAAAGAGCATAAGAACAATACACACAATACAGAGCTACAGACAAAGTACCTTTTGTATTTAAAACTGTAAAATATCATAGGAAACACTCTTGAGGAGCCCTTCATACCCCATAGAATTATGTAGACCTTCGTTATTGATTTTCATTATTACCAATATGCATTTTTCGCACAAATCCTTTGAGTTTCTCATAGGATAGCAAAGTTTGGGCCACTTTTGTAGCAAATACTGTTGTGGCCAAGCTTTTGTTGAAAGTTTTTTAGAAAATGAAAAGGAAAATACAACCAATTTCAGTTCATGTGGTATGGTAAATTTTAACAGGATTTATTTGCTATACCCTGAGTTTTATGGTGTTTAAATTTTTGGATTAAAAAAGAAATTTTAGAGATAACAGTACCTTCAATGATTAGGATATTTCCCTTTCCCCCAACACCCAGAAACTGTAAATACACTCTTTGGCCAATATGTGATTATCTAGCTTAGCTAGAACATTGTAGCTTTACTTGAAAGAATATCCTAAGCCTGGAAAATAGCGGAAGGGATATAGGTGTTGTTTCTCCAGCAGAGATCACTGGAAAAAGTTATGCATATGACACGTTATTAATGAATTTTTTTCTTTAAATGATACAATTGAGGAAAGAAGACATTAACTCCCCCTTTTTTAGTTTTGGAAATTATTTTAGAAAACATCAACCACTGACCTGGTCATTAATACTTCTGAAGATTTGTATTAAGAAGAAAAAGTGCTAATTTTAAGTGGGATGAAGTGGTAATTAATAACATATAATATTTTATCTGAAATCATAGCATACCCATTAATGCATAGTTAAGTAACAGAGAAAATATTTAGTTTGAAAAAAACCTTACATATCCCCTTATAATGAATTGATGAATATAAATTTGCACACATAAAATTATGTATGCATATATATATACATTTAAAGTTTTCTAGACTATTTTCATTCTGCAAAAAATATTTACACTACAAAATATAATATGCTTACTCAGATACATTAGAAAAAAAGAGGTTTTAACCTATAAAGAAATCTCTACATTTGAAGGATATCAGAAAAAAACTTTGAACTGCAGAGAAATTTCCTGACAAAGTCAAAGAATGCAAAAGGCAACAAAGTGCCTGACCAAAGGAAGTGTGAGCGTCAGAAGAACGGGGCCGTGCCAGAATGCTCACTTGAGGTACTTTGTTTAGTAGTATGCATTAGACAAGGCAAATGTAGATGATAACACACAAAGTATATTTATATTTATAAAGATGAATCCAAATATCAACCATTAATAAAAGGTGAGTTCTTAGCTACACCTATGTCTAATTAAAGTGAAAGTCAATTGCTCCCCAAAGTTTAAACAGACATATTTATTGCAACCTTATGTTCTTGTAGTGATTTGTTTAATAACATCAAGTATTTGTTAATTTTGTACTGAATAATTAGATAACAGTGTCTTAATTAATGACAAGAATTACATAGGTGAGTAATTATATACGAGACTGAAGTAAAAAAATTTGAAAGCTGATTGATCCCCAGAACCATGCCATCTTTTTAAAAGCCCTTACACTTATGAGTCAGTGAGATGTTCCCAAATAGAAAATAAAAGGTACTATTTAGAATAATTAAAATACATTAGCTATATTCAGATATTCTTTAACACTCTATGTATAAATTTATTTTCTTCTACATATCAATTTAAAGGTATCATTTAAATGCACACATTATCCATATTTGATCAGATATTGCTATGAAAATGCTCAGTGCACATTAAATGTATTCAACATTTTTCAGTGACTTAAATATTACTACAGTACATAAATGGAAGGAATCTGTGCTATTTTATGAAGAATATTTTTGATTTTGAAAATATGATGCTGAATATAATCAAGGAATAATGTTTTCTTTAAATCTTTTTTAAAATATAAATTGACAAAATTACACACAAGTATGTGGTAACAAGAGATTATAATTTTCAATTCAAACTGATTTTAAATGAAGATGTTAAAAAATGTTTATTTTTAAAAGTTAAAAGGCATCTAACTTCTTTTCTTTCTTAAGCTTTACTGGTTTCCTAAACATTTGGTGCATCGTCATAACTAATGCCAAAATAATGATTAAATATCTGAAAACATTTTAATTCTGAGTTCTTTCCAAACCTACATGACTTATTTTTCTTCAGCATGTTCTCTGACTATTTCTATTTGATAAACCTTCTTAAAAAGGTCAATATACGTAGCATGCTGCATAGGTTAGGATATTTGACTTTGTAATGATAACATTGATGATGAGAGGTGTAAAGAAAAATTTAGTATTACAATTAAAAATATTTTTCTAATAGGATATTGGCTTGATTAGTTAATTGTTCTGCCTCTAATATGAGATTAATTTCATATTTTCACAATTGTATATAATGGTATTTTCTGCATTAATAAAATTAGTAAAATAATTGCACTTGCAAAGTATTTAAATTATCAATGTAAAATGTTATTCCCTAGCGAAAACTCCTCCTCAAGCTCATTTTGTGTAGGTGTTTCTGGTTCACTGTGTGTGTGTGTTTTAAGTAACATTAAAATTCATTTAGGGGGGCTAGAGATTTAGCTCAGTGGCACAGCGCCTGCCTGGCAAGCACAAGGTCATGAGTTCAATTCTTGGTACCGGAAAAAAAACAAAAAAACAAAAGAAAGCAAAAATTCATTTAGGATCTATAAAGAAATTTAAAATTTTAAATATTACTTTGTAGATAAAGATGTACATTTTATATGAGATATCTCTCAAAATAATTTATACCAGTAAGATTTAAATTAAAAAATAATTAGACCAAGCTTAGAGGTAAAATCTTAAGATCATCTGTGTGCAATATATATTTTTATGAATAAAATGTTAAATCCTGAGTTATAAAGACACTACCTGTATACAGTGGTATTTTCTTGTAACCTCATAAAAATGTACAAATGAATATTGTATATTTTTCTGGGAAATATTTATTCATGAGAATAGAATTATATAGTGTTTCTCTGTGTGTGTGTCTCTGTCTGTCTCTCCTGTTTCCTTCTCTCATTCAAATTCAGGGTAATTAAGAAAATAATTATGAAAACAATCTTTAAGTGTTCTCAAGTAAATTACTGTGTTTCTTGGGATTTGTGTATAACTTTAGCTTTAATGTGTAAACCTAAGTATAAATAAACTTTTTAAAAATATCACAAAATACAAAATCAGCTCCTTTATACATACACACGTAGGCGTATATACCACACATCCTTAATTTGTTTATCCAAAATATTATTAAACGTGTTTTCTTTAACATATACAAGAGACCTCTGAAATAATGTCTATTCTAATATCTATAATTAATTTTGATAATATATGAAGTACAAAACATGTATGAAAATATAATAGAAATGCTCATCAGTTTATCATGGGGTTACAAAGAAAAAAATTCAATACAAATGAAAAACAACATTCAGTCAACCTGAGTATAATATACCTTACTTCCAGACTATAATAGCTTACCTTAGCCTACATTAAACATCCTCAGAATGCATATGTTAGGTTACAGTTGGGCAACATCATCTAATGCAGCCTATTTTTTATGAAGTGTTGAATGTCATGTACATTACTGACTACTGTGCTTAAATTGCAAAAAAAGTGTACACTTTTTGTACTGTAATAAAGTAAAACAAAGGTGAAATGTAGTAAATCTGATACTCTGCACTGTATTTATGGATAATATGCAAAAGGCTCAATTTCTAAATTCCAATGTAGCAATTAAAACATGGACTTTCACAAAATGCTAGAAGAAAAACCTATAAATACACGTAATTTGAAAAGTGATTTTAATGTATATTTATCTTTTTTATCGCCTTATCAAAAACATGAAAACCAGTCACTAGAAATAATACCAGCAGCTTTAATATGAGTTTTTGTTTTCTAAAACAAACTATTATTGAAAATCACATAGTGTCATCTGCATGGCAGAAAACTAACCTTGTCTTTGAATTGTCTCTTTGAGTCATAAAGCTGTTGCTCTGATCACAGCTATTCCATTTGAAGTTGATCAAGAAAATCCTGTCACTTTAGAAGTTTTCTCAGTATATTCAGTGGTTTGTTTCTGATCTACTTGTCTAGTAAAGTAATCAGAAGTGTTTAAATGCAAGGAAAGTGTTTAATTCCATTTTTACAATGCATATTCTGTTCATGCATTTGTGCTTATATGAATTTAGATTTACGGAAGACTCACAACAGATGGAAATGGAAACACCAAGGAGATATCCTACCAAAACCTATAAAGGTGCTATAACTGAGGTAACTAACTGAGTTAAATCCTACCAATAAAGATGCTATAACTGAGGTAACATCAAGATTTGAAGCATAACATTATATCAGTTATGAAACATGCTAGTGTTAAGCACTGAAATTGAAATCCAATTCTGAAATCTCTCTTTAATAAAATTTTAGGAAAGTATATTAGGGCAAAACCAAGCCGAAAAAACATTTTAGTACTTATAATCTGTTGCTGGCATTTCATCTCCCCA
Organism: Chinchilla lanigera; assembly: GCF_000276665.1. Taxonomy (NCBI): domain Eukaryota; kingdom Metazoa; phylum Chordata; class Mammalia; order Rodentia; family Chinchillidae; genus Chinchilla; species Chinchilla lanigera. The sequence continues at coordinate 39,254,301 of NW_004955404.1, forward strand.
GTAAATACAGTCTAAATTTAAATTAAAAGCTCCCACAAAACTAAAATGGCACTACACAGTTTCAGAAATTGTTAACTAACAACATACTTAAATATTTTTTCAAGAAGTAAAAGCAATTGCAAAACCTCTGATTTTCAAATGAAAACTTCTTATCCTTGACAAATCTTGTCCTGAGTGATATGCTATATTTTTAGAGGTTTTAAAACAAATACATATTGAATGGTCATAATAATGAAATGTTTATTGTTTTGTCTTTTTAAGACAACTCTTTGTCTTAAATCCATGAAGTACAAAATGTAGAGGTTATTTAAATAGTGAGCAGGGCAAGATTACCAAAGTAATGTTTACCAAAATAACACATACACACACACACACACACCATTCTGTGCTAATAAAATATTAGCAAAGGTTTATAAAGTATATACTTATAATAGAAAATGTTTATAAGTTTATACTTATGCAAAAGAAACAACTAAAGATTTGAAGTTAAATGTAATGAGAAAAATAAAAATAAATTACGTGACTTTAAATTGTTCATTAGAAGTAATTTTAACAAAGACAGGTCTTATAAAACCCAGTGATCTCAAGTTATACACTACTTTGATTATCAGTGTCATTCTTTAGAGCAGTTTTACAGACACATTATACTAATCAAAGCTATTTCAATTTAGTAATAAAAGGTAAATAATTACAAGGCCAAATGTATGGGTTCATTCTCTCCTCTTTCCGATGAGGATCTTATGAGGCATTTATATAAGATCTAATAGGATTCCCTTTTCCCCTAAAACACATTTTAAATTTATGAATACACCCCTAGTTGTTTAATCTCCATTAATGTGTCACGTGCTAAACAAATTTAAGCAAGCACAAAATTTTGCATGTTTAGATTAATTAAATCATTAAGTCTGTAGTTGCTACTCTGCAAATACCCATTTGGCCCAGTTGAATTTGTTATCTAGTATCTGTGGGCACTGATTAGCAGTTTTGCTCATTATTAAACTGAACTTCTTTCATAAATCAAGGCCCTAAAACATTACTTAATGTGGTTGTTCCCTGAGCCATTTTTAACCTTTTTAGCTCAAATACTCCATTTAGTTTTTTAAAGGATAAATATGTATTAATATCTTAAGCATAATTCTTAATGGAAACTATTACAGTATGAACAATTTTCCCTAAACTTGTTCATTATTTGTATATGTTCTTTACATTTATTTTTTCACTTAATATAAAGTTAACTAAAAACCAAAACTACAGTGCAGATTATGTATGATTCTGTTTTTGTATTTTGTCAAATGTTACTTGAGGAAAAGTGAATCAATGAAAATTTTTCTTCTGCTGCTAGGGGAATAAATTTTTGAATAATATGAGTAAGAGTTCTGCCACATAGTTTCAAGTTTTTCTGTTAATTATTAATCCTTTGAATTACCTTGATTAACACAATGTAACAATCTAAGGATGTCACACTTTATCATCACATCCTTAAAAAGTGATTCATCCATTTAATGGTAAAATTCCTCTGTATAATTCCACAGCAAAATATCACAAATACAGTGCACCCTTGACTTTTGAACTCAGTGTATTCCTAAGGGCTGGCTGTAACTCAAGATGTTAATTGAAGCCTCAGGCTCCTCTATACAACCTTCAAGGGCTCTCTTCTGTATACTAGCAGATCTCAGCGTCCTTAGAGAGACATTGGCCCAGGATTTTGCAATTAATCCCATACATGAAAGGATGTTGTAATGTCTCTTCCAGAACTCTTGAAGGGTTAAATCTGTATTTGAGACTATCTGGAAGCAAAAGCAGCTGGCATTGGGATCATAACTCAAATCTTCAGTCATAAGTGAAAATTAAGATTCTGGTCATAACCCAAGTTGTGCATATGTCAGGCCAGTCTTAAACTGAGGGCCCATTTAGCAGATAACTAGCTATTTGTACTGCATAAAAAAGGAATGAAAATACAATGTTTCTGTCTTAATTACTTTGCACATGGATATATATAAAATTATATATATACATATATATTACATATATATAATTTTTAATTATACACATGCAACAGGAATACATACACACATAGAATCATTTTCTATTATTTTTAAAATTCAAGAATTTTAAAAGAACAGCATCAATTTTTAATGTATCTATTAAACAATCATTTGTTAGGCCAGGCATGGTGATGCACACCTGTAATCCCAGCACTCAGGAGGCTGAGGCAGCAGGATCCTTGTGAGTTTGAGACCAGCCTGAGTTACAAAGTGAGCTCAAGGGCAGCCTGAACTGTGTAGTGAGACCCTGTTTCACAAAGACAAAAAAAAAATTTATTTGTTAGGAAATGAGATAGAGAGAAGATAGGTTTAATGAAGGTTTGATACATGATTCTCCCCTTTCTGAATGCTAGTATGTAATTTTAATTGTTTTTTATGTTCATGAAATAAGAAATCCATACACAACATAGAATTACAACTTTAATTTCTTAGATTTCAATATGGTATCAAAACAATGTAGTTTTTTTTTTAAATCGTAGGGATACAACACATTTTTTTAAATGTTCTATGTCTTTCATTGTCACATGATCATATTGATTAAAATAAGTATTTATAAATGTTTAGTAGTGCAATATGTGAATTTGTACACTTGAAATACCTTTCATTTCAATGAAGTTTTTTATCCAAGCTGCTAGAAGGTTATACCAAATTTTACTTTACACTTGAAAGATTAATATTTTATCTATTTTTTAAATTTTTCATGTAATAATGGAAGGCTCTTACACTCTTTGAAGTTTATGTTTATCTACTTTTAGCCAAAAAATTCCCAGTAATTCCTACTTAGTACACTATAAACATTTTATAATATCCATAATTATTCATGAATTGATTCTATTATATTGGACTAATAATTCAAATTTAACAATACTTTGCCTCTGGTACAATATCCTGAAATAGTTTTGTCTGACTTGTTCTGTTAGAAATAGTGTCTTATTTTATGTCTACATTTCATGGAAATGGCTCACAGATCTTGAGAAAAGAATTCCTGGTCCTCCGTCAAAAAGGTGGTTTAAGGTGTGTTTGTGTATGTGTGTGTGTGTGTGTGTGTGTGTCCGAGAGACAGAGAGAGAGAGAGAAAGACAGAGAGACAGAGAGACAGAGAGAGAGGCTATTAGGTTTTGTAGTCTCTATGTGATTTTGTTAGTCTTATTTCCTTTTTCAACATCTACTCCCTTGATAGCAAAATGGGCATGATAATTCCTTTATTTAAGACCTATATATGTAGGTTATTTTAAATTTTTTATTCAAAATTAAATTTATATTTTACTGTTAGTAAATTAAATATTTTCACTTAAAAATAGACTAAACTGGAGAAAGATTGCTATTTTAAGAATTTTTAAAGTAAGTGCTCTAAGAATCGGGAAGAGAGAGTTATCTCTTCCCTTATTCTCCACAAAGATAATTGAGGCTCTTTTTTCTAAATTTCATTTGTCCTACATCATCAAAGTGAGAATTATTTATTTAAATAAAATAAGCTGCTGCTATCTAAATTTTGGCTGTCTTAATTATAATTTATACTCACCCATATATATTTTCCTTAAAATAAGGAAATTTCTATTTTCCTTAAAGAAATTGAACTCATTTGCATGTTTTATTCATAAAAGTTTTCCATTTAGATGACTTTACAAAAGGCCATACTCAACCTTTGCATTTGATTAAGATTCAAGTATGGAGGCCTATTAGGTCCAATATGGTTATCCTGAGAATATTATTGGCATATTTGTTCCTGTCTATTGTCATATCACTTAGTTCTACTGTTCTTACTTAAGAAAATATTTCATACTTATATGTTACTTCCTAATTAACTTAATGGTATTGAAGCCCTGTTTTCAAATAGACATTTTTGTAGTTCTGTAGTATGTTAACATTAAAAAGATAATAATTGATTCAATTGTGTTATACCATATGCTGCCCAGACACCATTAATCCTTGGAAAAATCTCATGCTTAAAACCTGTATGCAATATTTTCTAAAATCTATATAAAATACTTATATGTAAGAATAATGTTAATCCCTCCATGCCCCAAATTCTGATGAGTATGATATTGGTGTATAGAATGATTTAGTGCCTCATGAAATGAATGTATACAATATAAAATTATAGGTCTATTTCATCTTTTGAAAGAATATTTTTTCCTTTATTATTCAAATGGAAATATAATTAAAAACAGAAACAAATATTGAAACATTCTCCCAGCATAGTTCAAATAGAATGTTAACAATAAATATAAATAATTAAGCTACTGATTTATGATTTTAAAATTTTAGAAAAAGTGTTGGGAGAGGAAAGTATGTGTGAAATAATGATTAAAGTATGTTCAGTGCCTGTACAAATTTCCAGAATGAATTCATTAGTCTGTATAACCTTTGTGGACTAATAAAAATGTTGGAAAATAATTTTTCTGACTCTAAATCTATCATAAAATGTGTCTTTTAATAAGAGAAACCATCATGTATTTCAATGTTTTCTTCATTATAAGTGACTTTTTATACATAGAATAATACACACTTGATCAAAAAAATATGCCTTACTAGTACAGTGATATATTTATTCATTTTAGACTACTAGATATACATGTAAACTACTTCCTAGGAGAAGAATATATATCATGAGACTTCTAAATCATATTCTCATCTCTTGAATTTATTCATAACAATTCATATTTCAATTTATTGCATTCCATGCATTCCAAGTACATTATTTTAATTTTGTTCTTTATGCATGCAAAAACATAGTTCTGATGATTAATACAACACTAAAAATGACCTTCTGTATTGAAAAGAAGTAGTCTGAGGAAGATGATCTTCAGGCAAGGGTCTTTGTGATTAGGTGCATGTAAGCACTATATCTAATATGAAACCGAGAGAATGCCATGAAATATTATCTGCTCTTGACAAAAACATTCAGATTTAGTAAGGATTTCAGGCCACTAATATAAATTTAAGGATTCACGGTACACCATATACTTGAAGTACAATTTCTCTTTGGGCTTTTATTTTAGGTGCCACCCTTAACCTTAAAATGTAGGGAAAAGTTAAATACCCAAAGAGTGCTCATTTATGCAAAATAATAGAAAAAATATTCTATATTGGCTTACTTTTATGTTCATTTAAAATTTTTCTGTTCTCTATGATCTAATTATTATACCTCTCTATATACTTCACTGTGTAAGCAAACGTTTTCCTATGAAACAGATTTAACTTTTTTTTTTTTTTTTCCAGTACCGGAAATTGAAGTCATGACCTTGCGCTTGCCAGGCAGGCGCTATGCTGCTGAGCTAAATCCCCAACCCCCAGATTTAACCCTTGAAAACCCATAATTACTGTAACTTCTTTTATCTTTGTCTCCTTATTTTTATATTTGAAACTTTTGTTTGTCACTCCCCTAAACTGAGACAGAAATTAAGCTGGATTTGCATCACAAAGGAGAAAATAGATAAAATGAAAAAAAATGTCAAAATAACCAGTTAGAGTAGAAACATATGGATCTGCAATAAATAAATACATGGAATGTTTTCTACACTGGACTTTCAAAAATAAAAGTAACTACACAAAAAATTAAGGAAAATTACAATGATTTTGAAAAGTACTGTATGTTCCTGTTATCAGTGTCGATCACGTTAATCTCTTTGTTTTTTACTGTAGTATCTTAAATCAAAGGTGTGTTATAGTCCAATAGCACTACATTCTAAATATTTCTGACTCATCAATTAACTTAAATATTGAGGCAGGAAAACATTAAATAGAGTATTAAAAAAAATTTCCCTTTTGCCCTCCACCAATCCCATTACTTTCCTTCAAAGTGTACTACAGAGGTCTGGGATAAAAGGACTTTGATTTGATCATGTTTTACACATAACATTACACAGCCAGCCTTGGTGGTGCATGCCTCTAATCCTAGCACTTTGGAGGCTGAGGCAGGAGGATTACTGTGAGTTCCAGACCAGCCTAGGCTACATAGTGACTTCAAAACCAATCTGAACTACATAGCGAAACCATGTTGGAAGAAGAAGGAAGGAAGGAAGGAAGGAAGGAAGGAAGGAAGGAAGGACAAAAGAAAGAAATTTGTGTTCCAATATTTTGTATCTTAGTGAACATAGAGCATTGCTTGGTTGTTTGACCCTTACCTGTCATTACTCAGCAGTTCAGCCCATTCACTTTCAGGATGTATATAAAGCTTCTATCTTACTGTACATATTTGTACCTTGTATGTTGAGAGGTTTTATTACAGGGAGACTCGTCTCAAATTTATTTTCCCTGAGCTTCTCTCTCAGCAATGTAAAGTTCATTAAATTGTTGACCTCCCATAAATAGCACATGGTTTCAATTTTGTTTTTTTCACAGCCATACTTTCAGGAAATATATTTCTCTCAAAATTGCCATGAGGAAAACACTTTATTCATTTATAATGCTATTATTTAATATTTAAAATAGTCCAGCTATACTTTTCAGTACCTAAATTATCTTATTTTCTTTCCAACATGAACATCACCAGTGCATTAATTTGCGTTAAGATGACTAAACCATCAGGATTTTGAATTATTTCAATATAAATCCTATGAACATTGCAGATCTTTTTTCTGGCTTATTCAAAATTCATTGTTGTTAGATGATTACAAAGTGGAATATTTTTAGGTCAGTTGTTATTCTATCTGAGTCAACTCTTCTTCCTTTGAAGCATAAATCGTAGCTGATCATTACTTGTTACATGCTAATTGATTTCTGTTTAATTTGGCTTCCCTGTGTCTTGCAGTGGATCAAACTACTTGACAAGACTCCAAAAATTAGATTTTGCACTTAGTTTTTCTTTTAAGAGAGTGACCATCTGTGGATAAATTTTGGCTCTTCTTGGAGCAATTTTCCACACTACTCTTTCTCAAATGTGACCAATCATAAGCCCAATGAAGTAGTAGAAATATCTGGATTTATATAATAAATGTCTTTTAGGCCAAAAGTATTTTTCACAGATACAAAGAATTGCATCAAGTAAATGACATTCTGAGTTAATGAGCACATCAAAGTTGTTTTATTATATGTGGAAAACAACAAAGTAAGTCTAAAATTAAAATGATTAGGAAAAAAGAAAATAATGAATTTACGACAGTATATCCTGTGAGACTTTAATACAAAATTCCCATAGAATGTTTAACTGAGCTAAATATAGGGGGATAATTTTGTTTGGTTATATTAACCTAAATAAACTTCTAATATTAAATAATAATGAACAGCTAAAGTGCATATTTTTTTTTTACCAACAAATCAAGGATGCCTGCTTCCTAAGTATAATTTGAATGTTTTAAAAGAAATCATAGTGTGACAGAATCTAATACTTATTTTAGAGTGCAGTTTGGATACCCGTACTTGAAAAGATTTTCTCTTAAATTATATATTTCATTATACTCATATCTATATAACATATGTGATAAATTGAAAATAAATCAATTTAAAGAAATAAATTATGGAATAATTATATGCAGAACCAGAAAAGTTTAATCTACTGAGGTTAATGAAGTATATTTTCTGATTTGGATTTGGTTTTAAAATTTCCAAATGTGAGCCACAAAAGTATACTTTAAGAAAGAAGATTTTCAGCTTTTGCAATGTCTGCGCAGCAGATAGCAAAAGCAATCAGTGAGAACAGCTTTCATTGAAGAGTTGCATACTTCAAATTGCTTAACTTTAAACAATTTTAAGAAAATTGTAGATGTATATTGCATTTAGAGTTCCTTAAAGGTATGCTCATTTTCTTCTAAACAATGTTGTTTTTTTCTCTCAAGAGTTCTATTTTATATTCTGAATTTAATTGGTTGAATAACCATAGAATTTATGGTTTAATGTAAGTTTAGATAACTTTGTAATATAGAGATATTATATTTATTATATTCAATATCTGTAGAAATGTATTTGGAGACAGTCATATTAAGAACTTTGAATAGGTTCAAGAATTTCTTATCTGACCTTCAAATATGAATAGTATCACATGTCAATTAAATAATCACTCTGCAATAAAATCTAATCAATTTTGTTTGATTGATTAATTGTCTGGAATAATATAAATGTATGTAAGAATATAAAATAGGAAATATCAAGGTTACACACTATGTTTACATGACATCTATACAAAATGATGAATTATTTAGTAAATTAATGATTTACTTTTTATGTTATGTTGATTTTCCCCACTTGGTTATTTAGTTTTATGCAGATAAAATGAACAAAACTATACTTCAAAGGTAAGCATGCCAGTCAGTAGTTTCTATGATGTGATATATTTTTTCTGCCTTCTTAAATAGTTGTATAAGCATTCTCTGGTCACATAATGATCACAGCTATAAAATAACTTTAGTTAGCTAAATGTTTTAATTTCTCAATTATAAAATTTTTCAATCATTGTAGTATTCTTTACAATAAAACATCTGCTACAGTTGACAGGGGAAGAGAAAAGATTTCCCTCAGCTTATTGCCCACCCACCACTATAACCACCACCTCCCCAAGTGGTCCTGGGCACCTGTGAGCTCACAAGGATCCATAAAGCTGTACTTCTTAAATCATGTAATCATACATTACTACCTCATATACCTATTTTTAAATTCACATTTTAATAAAGTTGCAATACTTATAATTTTGTTATAATGGACAGAACTTGTTTGAGTTTATTGGTGTATTTCAAGTACACTGGTTCTAACAAATCTATAAATAGAAGTAGTATTCAGAATATATGTAGGCACAGGCATACATTATAGGACATGCATATAACTCTTCAATTAATTGAGTATAAAAAACAGGACGTATTCAGACATTTGGCGGGGATAGGGGAGGAAAAGAAAACCAATCACTAAAGCAACTTTTGATAGTTTGGGAAAAAGTAGACATTTAATAAAATATGTACATTTTAAAGGAATGAAAGTAGAAAAGAATATGGGAAATCTTTCACAAATATTGATTATTAAGGAACTTGGAGGTCAACTTTTGTTCTTGGTCTTCTTTCCTTGCAAATCAGTGGGAACTTTTCAAAAAGTATTCTCATAACAATGTTGTACTTTTCAAAAAGAAATAATATGTTTATTATTTTCACATTTCATATTACTATGTGCATAGGATCCCTGAACTATATAATTAAATAAAATATATAATAATGTGATCTGTATTGAATTCCATGAATTATTTTCAAGAAAAAAACTTCCTTAATCAACTTTAAATTCAATCTTCAGAAATTTTATCCTGGATATCTTTCTCAAGTGAACACAGAAATCAATGACCAACTATAACAGATTTTTAAGACAAAGAACTTATTTAGAAATTTTTGTGTATAAATTTCAATTTTGTTTAAATTTTCAGAGTTTTAAGATATGCAGTGTGTGTACCATGTATGAATACATTACTTATGTTTATATGTGTATCTATCTATATGTATATATATGAGCTTTTCTCCTTTGAGTGCAAAATAAAATAAAGAGTAATAACAGTAAAAAGCCGATGGGCAAAAATTGATTCATAAATGAGAAGGTGGCATTCATCTCAACGTTCTTATTGGAAACCTAAATCTCAGTAAATTTGTAGCCTAAGGATACAATGGGCTTAAAGGATTTCTGTCTCTGAAGAAAAATTAGAAGGCCTTTGAGGTAAGGTAAATGGAAAAGGTTGTTTGGGCAAATGTGGAGCTCTAGCACTATTAAATGTTAAGCACCATCAGGGGGTATCTCAGTCATTAATGAGAATGGCATGTGGGAGATTGTTTCAAGCAAAAGAAAAATTATAGATGGCTATGTGAAGGTGGCCCAAAGCCGTAGGGAAATTCTGTCAAGCAAGAAATGATTTTTTACAAAGTTATTGTAAAGAAAAAGTGAAGAGGGTATGGCCAGTTTCCTCCTCCTTTTGTGCACCATTTCACAGTACCAGAAAACAAAACGGTTGCAAGAGAAGGAAAACAGGGAGAAGTCCTCCCAGTGAGGGTCAGTCAGTAGCAGTCAGCCAGAACCATGTGCACCACTAACGGTGTAATGTTTCGGGAGTTGCTCTACTACAGCTATGTAGCATTTTCCTTGTTTGGGCAGGTTTTGTTTTGTTTTTTGTTTGTTTCAAAAGTTATTTTTAAGCATGATTTCATAACACTCAAGTTCTTTGAATTGCAAGTTAATTTCAGGTGTATTGCTATAGCATTTTTTTCCATAAGAAAGGATCACTGAAGAACTGATTCCAAAAGTCTGACTCTGCCTGTATTAGGAACCTGAACATCACACACCTGCACAGAATACTGTATTTCTGGGAAGCTCCTATATCACACAGTATTTGGTCATCCATCTGCCAATTCTGAAAAATACCCAGGGATTCTGAGCTCTGAAAGAAGACATTGGTGTTCTCCCAGCTGGAAACATGTAGTGATAAGAGCAGCCACATAAATTTCATGGGTACTGCAGAGGGTTTACCCTTCCAGTGAAAACACAACATTGCCTTTAGATTTTTGTAAAGAATAGCTCAAAAGATGGTTGGTAGCTCATGAAGGTGATATGTAGAATTTAAAAAAAAATTAATGTATTTGTTTGAGTATTTGTACTTTTCTACTGTTTTCTAACTATTTCTGATTTATATGATATTCTAAGCAATAGCACACTAATTACATTTTCAATTTTTGCTTTAAATAACCTATATTAATCTGGTTAGAAAATTAATCATGTTATAATTCCATCAATGAAATCCACTTAGTTTAAAACAGAAAAATATATAGGTATCATAAAATGATGTTTTATTGCAATTTTCTAAATGTTACAGTTTACATTAGCTCAGAACTTTGAATTATATTTGCCCCAGAAAACTTCTAGCTGTGAGCATACGTGTGAAAATTCTGTGGAAGGTGTTTCTGATGCTGTAGTATTTTGCAGGTGCTCCTATCAAGAGGATAAGATATTATACCATTCAATAAGTCAAGAAGAGGCTGTGTCACTTGCTTAATCAAATGAAGTGTTAGCAAATGTGGTCCAGGGAGAGGTTTGAAAGTGGTGGAGTAGCTTGCTCTGTTCTATTGCTAAGAATTCTGTGACTTCCATACTGAGAAGAGTAGGCCAAACTATCAGTCCCCTGTCTGCCTGCTGAGTACAGACCTTACGCCAGCTTGCAGCAAAGGCAAAGAGATGCAAATCTAAATCTGCTTTCCTTAGGCACAAAGATCGCTTTTTTCAAAATAGTCTGTAATTTAATGTCAGAATGACAGCTAATGTATTTCCTTAACCCTTCCTCTGTGTGTAATACTTTTGTTCGCTTATTTTTTCATTACTCTGATACTTTTACTACCTTTAGTTTATTGAGTTCATTGATGTGTATTTCTCCCTGAGCCTATTGACATATCTAAATAAAGCATCAAAGCATTATCTACTGGATAGTTAGCAGTTGTATGACCTGGCACTCAGTTGTGAATGCTTTTTTTTGATCTTGTCCTAGCAATAGAATTTTTAAATAAGAGGTCTTTGTCTGATGTAGTTTGCAATGCAGCAAGCATACTTCACAAAAGTACAATAGAGTTGACCCAGGATAAATCACTCAAAATGGGCTCAGCTTGAAACACAGGGGTTGACCACAAAAGCAATGAAGGATTGTCTTTTAGTCTTCTTGTCTTAGGTCAAAGCTGAAACTCAATTTGTAGGTTCTGTGTTCATGTTCTAAGATCATTTGTTCTTCTTCATACCACAATGTGATTCAATATAAGTGTTAGTGCTCTAAAGGAAAAAAGGGCACTGGAGTATCACAGGCCACTTCTGAGGTCCTCTGACAGCACAGGTGAGGTCATAGTCAATCCTCTAATAAGTGTCAGTGTCACTTCCTCTTTATTTTTTGGCAATGCAACCATTTTTTTAAGAGAAAATAGTTTCTAGCTGGGGATATTTAAAGGGATATGATTTCCAAACTTTTTATGTTCTTAAATGAATAGATAAGGTATTCTTTGAAGCAATTTATTACACTTTCAAAAACACATTGATAAGGCAAGAAGGCCCTTGAATCTTCCTGAGGAAATTTGGGTGTGAATGTAGAGCTACGAAACTGATATCTGTGTAGAAGGAGAGATACGTATTTAAATTAATTATGATTGGTTCCACCAGACTATATAACGGGATAGTAACAGTGGTAACTATACTGGAAAAGCACCTAATACCTCTTACTTATATAGTACAAGGACAATTTAGTTTTACCTGTATCAAGTAAGAAATAGATAAAATCTCTAGTAAAAGATAATATATATGTCCATTTTGTGAACTAAATGATTGGTCACCTTCCTGTGATATCTTGCCCATTTTCATTAACTTGATAACTACTTTCCTACCAACTAACTACCCTCTCAATTTTAGTGAGACAGAGTGATCATCCCACTCTTCCAAAAAGAACTCTCATACTATAGTCCCCTAAATTACTGGTTCTACCTCACTCTATAATCTACACAAAATTCATATGATTTCCTCATTAAATTCCTCTGTACAACTGATTTCCTCTAATTGGAATGAACTTCCTCTTTTCCAAACATGTTGAATTTTAGTTATCTTCAATTTGAATACCACATTCGCTTCTCTTGGTTTGTTTCTAGTTGAACTTGCACTTTTTCTCTCACAGTCATAGGAGGTGCTACCAATTTTAGTGCCCATGAAATTGCCTTGACTTCAGTTCTGAGTCTCTACAGATCAATGCCCACATTTCATTTCTTTCTCTATCAAATACCATGACTTGTCTATATTTGGAAATAATTACATGCTGTTTGAAGTGCAATTAATGACATTTCAGCAACTTTTAAAATGATAAAAAATATTACTTAAAAATGTTTAGAACTTTTTTTAAAGTTAGAAGTGATATAGAGAAATAGGAAGAATACAGTTTCAAAGCAATAGTCTAATGAATCACTTGAGCCTGAAATAATAATATCTGGATTAGTCACTCATCTGATGATTGAATGATGATAGCTTACAGTGTCCACCTTTCTTAATATTGTGCTAACTTCTGGGCATGGTGTCACACACCTATGCTTACAGCACTCTGAGAGGCTGCAACAGGAGAATCACAAATTTTATTTCCAGCCAGAGCAATTTGGCAATTTAGTAAGACACAGTCTAAAAAAATGAAAGCAGAAGATGTAGATCAATGCAAAGGCTATGGGTTAAATCTCCACTTACCACCAAGAAAATAAAACATAGGAAATAGTTTGCTTTTAGGAAATTAGTTAATGAAATGGAAATGCCTTGGTTTTTGGAGCATAAACTTGGAATTGAATATATATCTTAATATAGTTTGTAAAATGAAACTGTTCATGAACTTGAAGTTTTTCCAGATTTTATGAGTTTCTTCCAGTTTATACTAGTCAAACAGTGCATACAACTTGACTGGGTTCTCTTAAGTAATTAAAGCATCTACAATAGTTTTAGGATTCTTACTTGGAAGATCTAGACAACGGACACTGCAAGGAAATGTAAGTGCATAAAACAGACATACCCAAAGTATCTAAATTAAAACAGTATCTCACATTCTCCTTGTAACCTACATGTAATAAATCAGAGTTAAATAAAATGAAAATGATAATGCTTATGATGACCATCATTTCAAGCACTGGAACAGTTATTAAGACTATTTTTCAATTTTATTCTATAACATACAGAAATACAAAACTTTGACAAAATAGTGTGTTTGCTTCACAGAGGAAGTGACTTTGTAAGAGATATTTTTCCATTTAATATCTTCTTTATAAATCACATAATTTACTGTTACTAAATTATTTATTATTATTATCATTATTATTACTATTTTTTCTTGTCTTTTTGTGACAGGGTCTGCCTATGCAGTTCAGGCTGGCCTTGAGCTCACTTTGTAGCCCAGGCTGGTCTTGAACTTGCAATGATCCTCCTGCCTCAGCCTCCCAAATCCTGGGATTACAGGTGTGTGCCATCACCCCTGCTTAGATAGATAAATTGTTAAACAGAGAATGCAATAAAAAGTATTTTGAAGAGTTTAAAAATTTATTTTAATTGAAATATAATTGCACATATTAATGGGAAAGAATATTGTAATTGGATACATATATAAAATGAGTAATGACCAATCAGAATAGTCAGACTTTCTTTATCTTCAGATGTTATCATTTCTATGTGTTTAGAACTTTTAAACTCTTCTCTTCCAGTCATTTTCAAATGTATGTTAAGGACTGCATCTGTCCTACTGTATCATTCAACACTGAAACTATTCCTCCATCCCTTCTCTACTTTGGTATTTATCCACACTCTCATCATTTTCCTTTTCCCCTCCAGACAGTGATGATCTTTTTCAACTGGATACCCAAACATATTTCGTGCAAACATATCTAATCTCTAAATTAAAACAATAAAATACTCAAAATTCTACCTATCATGATACAACTATCTTGCACAAAATGGAAAACACAATAATCCCTTTCCAAACATTCACAGTTCCATCATTTTCCAAAAATTCAAGTTAGAGTTTATTCTGAGACTCAAATAAAAGTCTTAGTTGAGAATCTCTGTAAAAATAATTTTTAAAAAGTTACACAAACCCAAGGCATAATAAAAAGCACAGGGTAACATTTCCATTTCAAAAGGGAGAAATAGGAGAATCAGAAAAAATAGGACCAAATCAAAAGTGAAATTTAGCACATCAGACATCGAGTCCTATAATTCTTGTAGCCATTTACTAAACATCTGGTATCTGGGGCACATGGCTGTGCTTTATGAGTTTCAGAATACTTGAGCATCTTCACCAATTGACCTTGCTGGTTGGAACCCACATGACCTCTCACTTGGGCTGGTTCCTCTCACAATCTGGAGCTTTTCCAAGGAGACAGTCCACGTTTCTGAGATCTCCAATTTTCCAGAGTTCCACTAATACTTTGGCTTCATTCTCACAGTTTCATACAGTTTCTTTCAGGGGCTACTTTCTTGATCATCTAGGCCTTCCTTTGAAATTTTGGTGGAAGCCTCTCTGAACCCACAACTATTGCATTCCACATATTGATAAACGTAACATAATGAGGAGAAAGCCAAGGTCTGCCACCAGTGTAGGCACTGGTCAGATCCCTCACATCACAGCAGCATCAACTTCTGAGTACCAGGTTGGTTGAGCATGGTGAAATGGACAATGGGGAGCTAATTCCTTAGGCTTCTCTTATGGAGCAAGGTACCCACAGACACTCCTCTGAAATGAAAGGTTGACATTTTGCAGCTTTAAGGCTGCCACAGATGGAATATCCCAGTACAGAAAAGCTGACTTTTTAATGGTGCTAATCTCTTTGGAAACCACACCTACTTTGGCCCAGATTTGTGCATGATTTCTTTTGGGACAAAATTTAAGTACTTCAAAATTGTCTGCCACTTTGCTTTGTCCATAATCCTGATTATAAATCCAGATAAAAGTGTTAGAATTGTCCATGACACAGTCTGAGTTTTAGGCTGACTTGAATGTTGTGAGCACAATGAGGGCTTGGAAAAATGTAAAGAAATATTAACAAGGATTGTCACATGTAAGGGCACTCACACACGTGTAATCCAAGCATTCCAGAAGGCATAGGAGTGTGGAGCCTGAGTAACTTAGTAAGTTCCTATCTCAAAATAAAAATTAAAAAATAATGGGCTTGTGATGTAGCTCAATATGAAGGTCCTCAGTTTAATCCACAGTGCTACTTGGGGAGGCAGAGAGAGAGAGAGAAAGAGAAAATTATGAAGGAGTGACAGATTTTTGTCTTGCAAAGGGCATTGATTTGGAATCAATATCTTGTTTCTACTACTAATTTTGAAGTGGAAGAGGCCTTTCTACTTATGATTTCCTGCTTGTGTGTTTATGACAAAATTTTGTGGTTTATATTAATGCTGTTTGGACTGGAGAGTATTAGTATCACAAATTCCCAGGACTTAATAGTACTTTCAGCATTAGAAATACTTTATTTTGTTTTTCCTTTTGTGGTGCTGGGGATTAAACTCAAGGCTTAAACTGCATTAAGCAAATGCTCTACCACTTAACTATATTCCCAGCCTTTTTAATTTTTTCTTTTAATTTTGAGACAGGATCTCACTAAATTTCCCCAGGGTGGCTTTGAACTTCCATTTCTTTTTGTTGTTGTTGTTTTTGTTTTTAGTACCAGGAATTGAACTTAGGACCTTGAACTTGCTGGGCAGGTTCTTGTGCAGCTGAGCCATATCCCCAGCCCCTCAAACTTCCAATCCTGCTGTCTCAGCCTCCCAAGTAGCTGGGGTTGCAGGTGTGTGCCACCACAGCCAACCTAAAATATACTTTTAAGTAATTGCAGTGAACTTGGAAAGTCACACAAGTACTGTCTCTCAGTTTGTGTTAACAAAGGTTAAAAGAACAGATATCTCTAGAAGTAGTAATTATCAGTCAACTCACTGATATTTTATCCATAATATGAAATGAATAGTTCCCTAGATGAGAAAAATATCAGAATAATTATTTAAATTGGTTAAACTTTAACTGATCTTAATTGTTCTCATCATGGTTGCCATCTAGGTGAAGCTATAATCTTTTATCTAATATGAAATATAACATTTTAAAATTATAAAATAAGCAAAATTGTTATTATTAAAGAAAGGAGAGTGCTCACTTCAATAAGCACGCAAACAAATGGAATGATAGATTTGCATGGCCCCTGTGAAAAGATGATACAAAATGTGTATCCCACAATTTTGAAATTGAGCATTGTTAAGAATTTTTGTAAAATAAATTGATTTTTACTGTTCTTGTCACACGGAGAAGTGACAGTCTAAGGTGATGCACATTTTAATCTAATTCACTGTAGATATTGTTATGGATTAAATCTAAGATCCCACAAAAGTCTATGTGTTCCAAGGAGGGGTGAAAGGTGAATGGATGATAGGGGCGCTGGGCTCGTCTGTAAATTAATCAACTGATGCCTTCATAGCAGAGTGGGCTGTTGGGAAATGGGGGCCAGGTGGAGGTAGCGGTCACTGGGGGTGTGCCTTTGGAGGGGACGTATGTCCTGCATCTTCTACGCCCTGTGTGCTTCCAGCCACCTTGAGGTGAAGAGCTTGTTTCTGCCATGTCCCTGTGTTATGCCATTTCTCCCTTGGAGCCAGGTGTTCAAGGACTGAAGCCTCCAAAACTATGAGTCAAAATAAATCTCTTTTTCTCAGTTCGAGTGTTCAGGAAATTTGTTCCAGTGACAACTGTATGGCTAATATACAGTTACTATTGTACTATGTGTATGTATCTCATGCTATCACAGTGTGAACCTAAAATCTACAATATCCACAATTAAATTTATGTCCATACGCACCACAAAAGAGATCAGGTTATAATTTTTATCACTTTATAAAATCATGGTACTTTTCTATCTTATTATGATAGGTGTGTAATGGTACATGGTTTGGTCTCAGGATATTACCCGGAATGACTTCAAGTAGCACGTGATTCACATTGGCTTTCCAGAGGAAGATAGCAGTTTGAGACTGAGTAAAGGAGGATGTGAAGAGAAATGAATTAGTCCATCCTGCGTATTCATATCCATATGAACAGTCATTGAGCTGACTGGAGGGTGGTGTAAATTTTGTATTATCATGTGATTCTTAGCATTGCTTCAAGTGGTCCCCATTCACACCACAGAGAAAATGAAGAAAAAATGGACATTACTATTGAGTTGTTGGTTTTCATAGCAGCACCTGGCGCACTTCACTTTTCAGGCACATGTGGACTGTAATTCAATTTCTGTGGATGAAATTCAAATCCTTTGAGGAAATCTTACAGTAATTAAATGATTCTGCTTCATGACGAAAACTTTTTGTTTTCAAATTTGAAGAAATGTACTTATTTTTACCCATCTTTTGTCTGCATACTCCTATCCAATTTAAGTTTGTTCTTGTGAGGAGCAGGAATAAATGCTATAATTAAAAGCATCTCTGATAACATTCTACTTCAGGGAATTCGCTTTTGCTGTGGATCTTCTTTGAGACAGAAAACACACAACAGATGGCAGGTTTAATGCTAATCTCCTTATTATTCACCACCCAGTGTTACAGGAAAACTTCACATAGCAAATAATTATGGACTGGTTTAATGATCATGCTATCTGGAAGGTTATTTTAGCCCACTCATTGAATGATACTGACTTACCAGTGACAATGGAGTTTTTCGCTTTGATTTGCATCACAAAATTTGTTCTGGAAATCTCAACAATTTTCTAGACAATCTATTTACAAAATTTGGCTCACTTCAGTTCAAAAAATATAATTCTGTGGCTTTTATTTGCTACAGTTGTGAAGCATTACTTATTTTATGAAAAAGTTTAGTAACTGACAGCAATGTAAAACAGAAATAGAAGTCAGTGTAAGAATTAAAGGATCACAGATGTAGAAATTTCTGTGGAAGTGAAGTTTGGAGAAGCTGCAATAAACAGATCAGGGTTACTGACCGCCACTGTCCACAGAACTCCTGCCGTGCTCTACATTAATGAAGAAAATTCCCACCTTTAATCCTCTCCGATTTTCATGTCCATGTTCTTGTGTTCTGATTGTTCTCAATTACTTTCAATACTAGTTTAAGTCTATAGAAGAATTGTCTCATTTGACAACTATTGAGTTTGTATTAATTATTATATTTAATGGTGTTATAGTTTTTATGGCATAACAAGCACTCATGTTCACTTTTATGTTCCTATTTTATTTGTGGAGTTGTACAGTTATCACCATTGTCAGTTTTAGAACACTTTTATCACCCCAGAAATAAATCTATTCCCCTTAATAAACAATTTTCACCTCTTCCTCTTCTCTGTATGATTAAGTATTAGACAGTATTTTGCACTCAATACAAAGTGCAACTACCTTTTCCGCACATGCATTATGGCAATAAAAAACATGTACTTGTTTAACAAGCATCTATTGAATATCTCCCAGGTGCCAGACTGAATGATAGGTAGTAATGACAGACAGCTAAGTAGAACACTGGATCCTGTGATTTAGTTAGAATGTAACCTCTTAAGTAATTCAGTTATGTAAGTCAATAATTCTTAGAAAAATGAGAAGTATTTTACCAAAGACATCAGAAAGTGATTCTTAATTGTAAAAGAACTTTTGATTAAATTTACCTAGGGCAAGGGAAATATAAACTTTAGATACAAATCCTAAAAGAAATTATTTATTAACTTTTAATGACAATATTTACTTAATATTCACTGCCATGGTTCATACCAGAATGGAATCTGTAGACTTTGGAGATGTATAAATCTTGATCCCAGAAATTTGAGAGCTTAGAGGTGCATTTAAAGAAAAATATGTGTGTATCCTTAAGAATATTTTTTCTTCTGATTTAGGTATAATTTTGACTCTGGAAATACTACCTGGACTTTTAAAATTATCTCTGGCATCATCTCACTTTATATGTTCCAATGAAGGTTCTCATTAAGAAGAGGCTTACATATTAAGAAGGTTATTTTTTCTATTTAATACTTGAGGACACATTTCATCTGATAGATCAAAAATGAATTCTGCCTTTGTCACTTTCTTGTCTTCTCACCTTTGTTCTTTTTGTCCTTCTCAAATATTTGAGAGCTTTCAGTGCACCAGGCACTATGTTTGCATATTAGCAACTAACTGTCAGTTAGTAGTCAAGCTACTTCAAACCTTTTTTTATGAGATATGCATAGAAAAACAAGTACAGTCTAAGTGACTATATGCCTGTTTTTGCCAAGTTTAGTACTGTGGCAATTTTGACTGATCACCTTCTCTCATTCTTTTGCATCACCGCATGACATCAAATATTCAAGTTCACAGGAAAATTATCTCTGTAGATAATCCATCCCCCACCACTGGAATGTATTTCTCATGACAGTTATTTTCTCATTCATGCTTTTGACCTTCAACAAATTAATGTGGCATTATTTTGTTTGGTGATGATTTAACATTGCTTGACCCTGTTGCAGTATTTTTTCCAGCTTAAAGTTTACCATTCTGACTTCTGGTATAGTGCCTCATATTTACATGAAGTCATTTTATGTAGTAGATTTTATGATCTCCATTATGGAACACTTACTTTGATTTATATATTTATATTTTAGTTGTACTTAATGGGAACTGCTAAATAAAACTAGTAGGGTCATCAATTTCAAGGGAAAGAGTTTCCTCTTTATTATAGATGCCAAAACTACAGACAAAGCAATTAAGAAACCATGTACCTGTAGAATAGAGGGGTTTCCATTAAATATTCTGTTTGTGTTGTTCTTTAAAAACTAGGAGAAAGTTTATCCTAGTGGCCCAAGCCTCCACTAGGTCATCACTAAATCTTCTTTATCTGCTACACTTGTAAAACAGAGGATCTTATTGAGTGTCTAAAAAGGGGGGCGCGGTGAAAGGTTGAATTAAATTTCCTTCACTTGCAAAGGTAGGAAAATAGTATTCAGACCTATAAGATTAAAAAAGCAAATAGAAAACTTGGCTAGACAGGAGCAGAGAAATGCTAGCATCTGGCGAAGAACAATGTCATCCCAGTTAGTTCCCTCAATGCTTATCGAATTGATTATATTACCTCATATTATGAGTCCATATGCTATACGCATTGTTGTTTTAGCATTATTTAAATAATAAATTCAGGAAATAGTGTATTAAAAGGAACATTTCAAGGCCAACTATATTTTTTTCTAGTTAGCTGATGAACTGTAAGAGGCAGTTTTTGATACTGGAATTTTTTCTTGGTAGCACTGTTTCGGAAATTGCTATCCTAACGCTGCCCACTTTGCCTGCTTGGTACAAGTGCTGACTCCTCTCCCGGGCTCCACAGCAGGCCTGCTACAAGTATTTTCTCTCAACTGCCTTGCAGAGTGAGGAGTGATTACCCTAACTTGAAAGATAGGGCAACAACAACAAAAATATAATTTAATTTGTCCTACATTAGACAACAAATGTCTGATCCAAAGTTAGCAATCAATGTTGAAAAGTCTCACTAAACTGCAATCTCCCTGAGTAGATAAATTCCACCCGCAGATCGGAAGATAATGTAACCTTGGATGGTATGACATTCTAAAAATTGTCTGAAAGAACTTTTTTTGGTTTACAAATATTTTAGGAACATTTTTTCTTTTGTCTGCTTCAATTATCTTCATGTATCATAGGAGGTACTCATAGAAAATATTTAACGTATCAAACGTTCAGATAACTTTTATTAAGTCTTGACATAAAAGCAAAACGCCTGAAATTAGTTTGTGCTCAGTTTTTCCACTTTTCCTTCGGCGTCAGCACTTTAAAAAATAGTAAATGTCTGGTGGAAGTTTATCAGCTGAGCTTACAGTGGTGTGTTCTATTTTTCCACTTTTCATGCATCTGTCACCTTCTAGGTTTTAGCCAAGTTTGCTGAGCATCAGAATCTTCCGTCAACAAAGCGCTAAAATCCATAACTCTGAAAACCCTCTTTTAACCAATAACTAATGCTCTTCAACTGAAGTGGAACTGCAAAACTTAAGAAAATGTGAAAGCAATCCCCTATCAGTGAGCCTGGCAGCTTCTATTTCAATTTCTTTGGGGATTCAAAAGTAATAGAAATATAGATATGAAGTGTACTCCCTATGCTGTTTATTTCAGAACTACAGACTAGGGTCAGTGACAAGTTTATGGAATAGGCGTCAGAGAATACCAAGCTTCCTGGCTATATAAGTATTCTGTGCTGTGTCTTAATTTGTTTATTAATGGCAATAGTATGCATGAAGCTATTTCTACTTTTAAATGGCTCTTTATTAGTAGACTGGTTTGCTGACAAAATCAATAACAATAATTCTGATCTCTTGTAACAGTAGTAAAGTCTTGTGAAATTACATAAGAACAGGTTATTTTTTAGCAGGTTTGTCAATTACTTGGATATATAGTGTTTTACTGAAGCAACTGTAATGTCTTCATGATATGTATGTATACATAAGCAACATATATATTCATATGTATGTAATATATACATCGTTTGATGTTAGTGGTTTTGAAGTAAATTCAAATGGGGAAAATAACAAAAAAATAGTTGAAAAGTCTTACCCTAGATATGCTTAGTGATATGCAGTACCTGTTTTTATTGTAATTATCCATGAAAGTTATTTGTCAATCCCATTGTAAAGCACTGCTTCTAGTTTTTTACAGCTTGCTTTCTCATAGGACTTCATTCCATATAAGAGTGGAAAATTGAAAAAGAGGGAGACTGTGGCAAAATAATTAATGTCCCTTTGGGTTTTCCTCTAGAGAATGCACCCATAATAGTTTAAATTCTCCTGATTTAGGTCTCACAATTTAACTTGTCAATATGTAATTATGATGCCAAGACAAAACAGATTACTTTGCATTTATGTTGTGGATGCCGTCTTGCTGAATGAGAAAGAAGAATTGCCTAGAAGAAGGGAATGTCTCATTAATAGTTTCTTATTTAATGATCTACTGAGGTTAGGACTCTGACTGTGACTGCTACCTTTAACAATCTTAAGCAAGATTCCAGAGGCTCCATAATACCTATGAAGATTTCTGTCCATGACCTTAAGTTTGACTGCTATGATTATAAGCATTATAAAAAGAAATATATAGACAGAGCTCTCTCTGTATATAAGATCTATGTACTAATAAATAACACTTAAGCACATACAGCTACATGCTTCATTAATAATTAACATTTTTAGATTTTATATTAGTTTGAACTTCTAAAGGAATAACATTCTCAAATCAATAAAGTATTTATATTGTAATAGTTGATTTGAATTAACTAAATGCTCTCTAACCTCATTTTGATTAAAAAGTAAAAGCTCTCTGCTTTGGATTGTAGAGGAAAATTGTCTTCACTTTTTCCCTTTGCTGTGATGTTTTATGAAGGTATTGTTTTTATTTTATGGCTAAGGCTAGCGTGAAGTGTTTAGCTTATATATTTTAATCAAATGACTGTACCCATGCATTAATGTTCAAAAACATACAAGTAAAGTACTTAGTGAGCTACTTCTATCCACAACCTTGTAATAAGCATTGAAGATGCATTTTTTTTTTCTCATGGGGCTTGTCTAGTGAGGAAATTAATCTCACATATAATTTACTAATAAAATTTTCAATAAATTCAATAAAGAAAGTTATAGAATGTTTTAAGAATGAATAAAAAAGAAACGATATAACTGGATGCTGAGGGTAATGTTTGAGAGGAACTAACATCTAAGAGCTAGAGAAGCAAAAGTTGTTGGTGGACAGAGGATCATTTAAAAGGCCTGGAGGGAGTAAAAGTAAGACATATTTGAAAAGGAAATGAAGATAGTGTATTTGGAACTCATTGAAGAGTAAAGTGATAAAGAGAGACTTTTTAGGGTCTTATGGACCCTCTTACAGGTTTTCAATATTATTTCTTAAATTGAGAATTATTGACAGATTTTAAGGAAATGCAAATGGGACTGGGTGTGAGGAGGATTTGGGAAAGATGTCAATACAGAGAGTGAGATTTCTAACTCAAGTAGACTAACGTTTGCTGAAGTAAGAACCATTAAAGGTATAAAAGACCCTTGTGAGAAATACAAGTGGCTCATCTGTGTCAGGAATCAGGATAGCTCTTAACAATGAAAATGTAAATATGAGGGGAAAAAAATCCTCAACTATAGTTAAGCTGCTCCTTTTCCCCCATCTCTAAAGAGTTTAGCCACAAGATAATCATGTAAGGGTTTAACAAGGCCAGCTTTTGCAAAGCACTCAAGAGCAGAAGACACACTAGAATTTGTGGACAGTAGACAACGACAGAATAGAAACTGCAAGGGACAGGTCTTTATCAAAGATCTGTGTGGAAAGGCAAAACTATAAAGCAGAGCTACATGCTGTTGATTTAAAGAAATTATTTCTGAAGATAAATATGATTTAATCTGCTTGAAAGATCCATACGACAGTGAAAGTTAGAAGACAGAAAGAAGATTAATTTAGCAGGAGTATATTTACAAATGCTGGAGGGTTTGGGGATAGAGAACCCACAAGAAAGATTAATTAAAAACACTTCATTTTAAAAGAAGCACATGGAAATAAGATGTGTTGGTAGCTTGTATGTCATCAATTTAACATTATTCTCTGAAGACTTCAACTTTCTCTGTATATTAATAGGCTACATCTTTTGAACAAGGCTCAGAGGCTGGAAAAGTAAAGAAAGTGAAGAAGAAAAATGAGATCATAGGTAAAGAGGGGCAGAACAGAGAGCCGAGGAAACTGAAGCTCTTTGGAAATACTGTCTGTGGAGAGGGTACAAAAATTTGACCAAAAACCAATGTAATTTTTGGTACACATTGTTGGAATTCCACTTGACTTTGGCGGCCATAAACATATAGTTAAGCTGTACTGGTTACTGTGATTCCCCACCCCCTCAGGCAGAAGTTAGCAGTATAGAAGTAAGCAGAAAGTATGAATTTATTAAAAGGTATTATTTTCTTGGGTAATTTTGTCTACCATAACAAGAGCAATTAAGCTACTGACTACAGGGAATTTTCATATGGGCTGCAGAATTTTAAAACTAAAGATAGGGAAAGGAAAATACAGCTGGAGAAGCCTGACACAGAGGAAAATATAGAAAGGAAAATTAATGAAAAATTAATAAGGTAAAAGAACCGAATAGCAGAAAGGCAAAGATGCCTATGTCCATATGGAGGGAATATTGACTGACAAATTATATTTCATGCAGCTGATTTTGCAAGCATACACATCAGCAGTACTTAACAAAATACTTTTAATTTCATGATTGCAGCTTAATAATTATAAAGATGTGAGTCTGTAAATCATTTTATCATTTCTAAAGCATTTCACATAGAGAGTTTCAACCTAGTATCTTATAGGTGCCTAATAATGTGCTAGAATCTGGTTAAAAAAAAATAAGCTAGGATTCTTTTCTTCAAGAACTTCACAAAGGAAAATGAAGAAATGCTTTCAACAGGGCAATAGTTGAATTGGTTTCTAATGAGTAACAGGGGAACTCAGAGGAATTCAGAGATTTACATGAATTTTCCCAATGTGTACAGTATAGTCAAAATCAGAAATTCAAGTGGAAATCAAGTCTTCTTGCTCTAAATCTTTTTTCTTTGTTTTTTTTTTTATCAAATAAAACAATGTCTATCAAAGTGCAAATGCTTTAAAGTTAACATCACTACCAATTTGCTATGGAGTAATGGCAGAAAATTTTAGAATTTTTTAAATGAAATCAAGTATACATATTGATTCAGGCATGTACAGTGGCATATTAGTGTCCAAGACCCAGCCAGGACAATTGGGAATGCAATGTTGAATTGGAGGGTAGGACAAAAATGGCACTTTTATGCCTGCACATTTGACTGTTTTATGACCTCAGAAGAATTATTTACCCATCCATTGTTGAATTTTTCATTTGTAATTGAATACACAATAGGCTTATTAGTCTATCTCAAAAAAGGTTTTCTTGAAATGTGCCTAATAAGAATAATTATATTAAAACAGCAATCTTTTAGTAGTTGAACTGTCAAGTGATAATGAGCATGGTAGCCTGGAGTACAGCTGATATGCAGGGCAGAAAAGAACAATTATTTCTCAAGCAATAAGGTAAAAAAAAAAACAGTCAAAATTTAATAAAGAGCATCACTGCTACTGACATGCTCTTTTTAGCCTAAATAGAGTCTGCTAAGTCTTTGATAATGCCCTTATATTTTGTCATACCATCCAATCTATGATCACTGCCATTTTCTATATAGGTAGGTCAGAAAGTCATCTTGATAGATACACAAATACCAAGCAAAGGATCAATGTTTTTAATTCACATGTATCTGTTAGTTATAAAGAGGATTCCAAGGGTATTACAATATTTTTTCAGAGAAGTCATAACAATTCACAATGGATGCCCAGGAGGACCAGGATTAGATCAGAATTTCAAATCTAATGTGTGAATGTGGTATTTGCATGGGGTATCTTACCATAATATTCCCTCATATGAAAGATTTCAAATTTTATTAAGTTTAATCTTACATACTGTCACAGAACAAAAATTGTTGCTTAGACCAGTGGTACCATTTTGTTTCGATTATGCCTGAGGATATTATCATGAATACTTTAAAGGTTAATTCTAATATTGAAAAGTCATATTTTCATTTTTGAGTAGGTGATCAATAGAGATATTTTATATTCTGGTCCATTTTCCCTTCCCTTTCTAATTTGGGCATATAGTATTAAAACATATAAGCACTGAAATTACAGTCTAATATGCTATGCCCTTTAGATTTTTTACCTTTACTTGAATTTTGAAGAGCCATTTATTTCAATGTATTCTCTAACTGACAAATGAAATAAATATCCTTAATTAAAATTTTTCTTGTAAAGATAACTGTCACATTTGAATTTTATTTTCCCTATCTACAGTACTCTATTTAGAATCCATTGTCTAAATTTCACCACTTTGTCATTCCTTTTCCTTTTCTAAAATTTCTTCTGTCTTTAGAGTGTGCTCATTATACATCTTCTTTCCTAATGTATAATTGAAATGTCAAACAGCATAACTGATATTTCATATACTGTTTTAAGAATACATAGAATGTTTACTTTTCCCATTTTACCCAGTAGTAGTATTTTGTGTAATATCACAATCAAAGTATCAGCACTGATAAAATCTGTATAGTTTATTTACATTTCGCCAATTTTACCGATGTTTGCCGATGTGTGTGTGTGTGTGTCTGCGTGTTATGCACTTAGTTCCATACCATTTTATCACTTGTGTATGTTCACAGGTGCACCACAATAGTCAAAATCGTTAAGTTTCTATATCACAATACACTCATCCCGTGGTTTTCATCCTTATATTATCCATAACCCTGATAATTACTAATCTGTTTTCCTTTTGTGTATTTTGTCATTCTAAAATGTTTTGTAATAGAACATATGGTCATCTTTTGTATTGGATTTTTTCATTCATTATAATTCTCTGGAGACTTGTCCATATGATTACATATATGAATAGTTAATTCCATCTTGTGGCTGAGGAATATCCTTGGTAATATCCATTTATTGAATCATTAATTTATAGGACACCTGGAGTCTTTCCATAAAAGCCTATTAAGATGAAAGCTGCTAATAAATATCTGTGTTTAAGTTTTTTTGTTAACATACTTTTCAATTTCTATGGAATGAATGATGAAGAGTGAAGTTGGATATGGTAATAGCAAGTTTAATTTTGATAGATTATGAAAATAGTTTCCAGAGAGACTGTAACATTTTATATTTTCACCATAAATCAACAATAATTCAATGTCTGTACCTCCTCACCTGCATTTTATGTTGATTACAATTAATTGCCCATCTTCAATTCTTCATCCCATCTCTTGTCTACTAAACTGATAGATGCTGTTACGAAAATTCTTCATAAATAGGGTAACTCAGTGATTCAGGTCCCTCCTATCTCTCAGGAGCTATTCTTATTCCCCATTCCCCATCCTTATTTTTGATAAATTTTCCTACTGAAAATTCTTCATAAGTACTGTGGCTTCCCTATTACATCTTCACATGGTGGAAACAAAAGAAGTTCTGGTGAATCCTTTGTCTGGAAGGAAACCAGCATTATTTGATTATGGCCCCACCAATACGATCTCATTATCACTTCCTAAAAGGCTCTACCTCAAATATAGTCAAGTTGGGAGTTTGCTCTTCAAAATAGGAATGTGAATGAATGCATATACTCACTTGGTAACAAGCATAATAATGCAGTAAGTTTGTTTGTGAAGCAATTTTTAAGCCTTAAAATACAAACTAGTAGAAATGGAATATAAGGCAAAAATCTATTTTTGAAATTAAAATGTAGTTCCACATTATGCTAGTGTGTTTTCAAATGTTTGTAGTTTATATTAGTAAGAATGAAAATTTCCAACAGAAACCCTGTGAGCACAACGTTTTTAGTTTTCAAAGATAATTATTTATTTCATGCATACTTTGAAAGTAAAAGTAAAAATTGTAATGCCAGGTAAGATCGGTTTGCAATTTAAAATGGTACTTGCTGCAGTGATAAAGAAAGCTTTGTGTTGAATTGTTGACTCTGGTAATAAATTGGGTTTCACTAAAAGTTGTTCTAAACATGGCTTTCTAGCTCATTATGCAAAAGAAAGAAGTGTAAGGGCATAAGAGGTCTCTGCATTTCTTTGTTAAGGATCGTGCATTTGCATTAGAATATCATTTGTGGAGGTCAAGACTATTGATTTACTAGCAGAAGGATGGATTTTTTCAGTGTTATAAAAATGAAACACACTGGAATAATACTTGAAGGTCACTCAAAGATTGGCATTCTGGTGTAATGGATGAAGAAGGGAGAAAGAAGACAGGTGTCAAGGGAAAAGGAAACTGATTGAAAAACAGTGTGGAACAGCCCATGTAGAAAACCATACCCAACCCATGCATTTTTCATTCGGATCTAGTCTGCATGCACACTCCTCCTCTATAAGGAGAAAGTGAGCTCTTTCAGAAAAGATGACAGATGTAGATTATATCATGCCTTTTAGAACACCCCGCACTGAGCTTTTCAACTGCACACAGAAACACACGCAATTCATGCATTTTTTGAATGATATTGAGACAAACTGAAAAGCACTGATTGAATAACAGCTTTCCTCTGGGACTGGCGGAAATTTCAGTAAGACCTAAGTATTTAAAATATATATATATAGAAAGAATTTTTCCTTCACTCTTTCCTTTTATTTATGAAATTTTGTATTGCATCTAGATTTTCTAATACAATCCCAGTGGAATTCCTGTGATCTCACCATGCCTTTTGACAGATTACTAATTGCATTTTACTTGTATGACTGTGATATATCTAAATACCCTCCACTGAGTTTTAAAACACTGTATATTACTCTTGGTGTGTAACTAAATGAATTTGTCAAAATCTTGACATAGATTTTAGACAATGTCGTTTAAAAATAATTATTGCATAACTAGATACTAAAATTATGACCTAATTCACCATTTATACTTACCTTCAATTTATTTTCTTATTTTTAAGATAACTGCACTTCACAACAATTAATAGCATATCAAATCACTTTGATATATCAACTTTTAAATACCTGACAGCCAATATTACTATTAGTAAAAGAAATGCATGTAAAAGATACAAGACTTTTGCTATAGTTATATTGTGTTCTTGGTTTGGGTTTCATTTTATGTACTCTGTTGATTTAATCTATGAAGAGAGAGAGCCACAATCTTCTGAGACTTCGTTGCTGGTTGTTTATTAGGCAAGGCACTTCTGTACAGCAAACACAAAGATATGAGAGAGCATGCTGCTTTTTGATAGGGAGGTAAGCCTGGACTAACATTCTTGGTTTACCTGTGTAAAATGGAAGCTCTTCCAATATTTTGTAGATATTTATGGAGGTCTTATATCCTTAAGGCTGATCTATTTCCAGAAGCCTCTACTTATACAAAGTGAAGCGCCATTATGTCTTCGCCTTCCCAAGACAAACTCTATACCACAGACTATTATTTGTGTATTAGACTTTTAAAATGTTCTGTAGGTTGGTGAGAAATGTGAAGAGTAGTTTAAAAAGTCAAACAACTTCATATTGAATGTTAAAGTTTCATGTGTTTTCAAATTCTTTCAAGAACTCTGCCACCTCGAAACTCTCTAAGGGCTAATCACTCTGTACACGGGATCCTCACAGGCCCTATCTCTCTTTGTTATTTTCACATCTTCCACCTTTCTGAAGCAGATCAGCAAATACACAGACCGGCTGTTTCTTGTCACTGGAGAGAAAGCTAAAAGGTAGTCGAATGTCCGTATTTTTGCTTAGACTGTTGACATTATTTTCTAAAATCTTAGCTACTCTTAAATCAACTTTTTTATCCTGAAGGGAACATATGATGCCAATAGCGAAGACGTTGAATAAATTGCCACTTTAATTTTATACTTCTGTAGACCAGCGTTCTAGAAGGAATGCTTGGAAGTACGGAGAAATGTATTTGAGTTTCAGCATATTTGCTCAAGGAGCCTCAGTCTGAGCTTAGGTTTTGTGAAGACATGTGTTACTCTATAAAATTGCATTTTCACACCAAAAATTATCTGTGATTAGGTATGAAAATAGTGAATGGTGGAACTGCCTGAGATGGACTCACTAACTACACAAGAGGCACAGAGCTCCGTGTGCCATCGCTGATGGAGATAAATGAGGAGCGCTTCGTGTCCTGGCACGAACAGCTGTTCAGTCAGTCTTCCACCTCCTCCCGTTTCTGTCAACCCTGACTGAGAAAGTTCATTCCAGGAATCTGTTTCCCCGCACTTTCTAGGCTTTTTGTACAGTTTGTCTTTATCCTATTTTGTGAATCTTGAGGTCAAATCCATGCCTGAAAAAGAAGGAACACTCTTTTTCACAAAACCAGGTGATTATTCTTCAACACTTCAGTCCTTATCACCACTTATTTGCATATTGTTATGTTCACAGCATAAGGAAGAAAGCGATGGAGAAGCACTGGGGGCAATGTTAGGATACACTTTCGAGACAGAAATTTACCAATAACCATGATTTAGATGATTTTAGCTTCAATCCAACATGAATGAGTATAAGGTATTCAGATGTGCATTTTTGATCCATAACAGGTATAAGAATATGTACACATTTTATGACATATTATACTTTTATAGCTTCCTAAAAGAAGAATATTCTCCACATGATGTCTATTAGAAAGAAAAGAGGTTACATCTATGTGTATGAGTATAACCCTTTTATACATTTACAAAAAGAAAAAAAATCCTTGAGGTATCAGAGATTTGAAAAAAATAAAAAGACCTATAGTATGTGCATGATGTATCTTCATGAGTTTAATTATGTATTTGCATTTCTGAAATAGATGAAAGATGTAGGAAAATTACTTTTGGGAGATAATCCCCTATTGACTTTACTCTTCTTTGGGGAAAAAAAGAATGTGTTGAAACTTCAGCAGCCAGACAGAATATTTTATGACAAATATACTAATTTTAGAGAGGAAAGTTGAAGTAACTGAAAGAATAAAACCTACATGCCATTCTATTTTTAAAGGCCTGTGTTTCCTGAAAACTTTTTATTTTAGTCAATTACCTTACATTTTTCTTTTATCTGCCTTTTGTTTTAAAAACTGACTAAAATACCTGCTGTACTCTTGGTAGAAGCATCAAAATTCCCCATAAAACTATTGAGGTAAGCATTTAGAGCCACTGTTGCTTGTAGATCTGCCAGCATTTAAGATTATACCCCTTCTGGTTTACTATGAGCAGCAAAGCACTTTTTCTCATCCCGTAACAGTTTCTTTACAGTGAACTATGTACCAAGCACCTTTTATCCCCAGGAATCAATGGATAGTGACAGACAATGGCTTTTGCAAAGGACTGCGGTAAAGGAAAATAGAACTATCAACAATAACAACCAACTATATAAACAATATTTCAGTTGTGAAAGTGCCGTGATGAAGACAAAACTGAGTATCGTGGTTGGAAAAAGAGGACAGAGGGTCTGTTAGACCTCTAATTTAGAAGTGTAGAATAATCACTCCCTAACAGTTACATATGAGCCAAAAGTGAAAGACACAAAAATTTAAGGGTGGGAGAATTGTTTTGGCCAAGAGCTGTTACTAAATACAAACCTATGAACCATCTTGAGTGCTAAATGGACTTGAGTCCGTAAGGAAATAGAGGAAGGAGAAAAAGGGACTGTGGGCAAGTCATGCAGCACCTTGTTCTGAAAATGAGCTCAGGTGTCATATTTACCTGTGTATTTACTTAATTAAATTTGGGGGTTATTGGACATGGAAACCATGACCTTTGCATTGAGCTACATCCCCATTCTTTACTTTGTATTTTAAAACAGGATCTTGATAAGTTTGCCATGCTGAGCTCAAAGGTATGATCTTCCAGCCTCAGCCTCCCACAGTGCTGGGATTGCAAGCATGAACTGCAAGGTCTAGCTTCAGGTTTTATTTTAAGTACAAATAATCATTGTAAGATTTGACACAGGAGAAAGACAAACTTTGATGTATATTTTTGATGGATCACTTTAACTGGTGTGAAGAATTGATTTTTATGGAGCTCATTCTAGAAGCAGGGATAATAGGCTGTTGTACAGAGCAGGGGTCCAGACAGCAGATGGTCCTTTTGACTCAAATAGTAATAAGAACTGGAAGCTAAGTGGATTTCCAGGATCCATTGTGGGGGAAAAGCTAGCACTAGACTTGGTGGTGTATTGAATTTGTCTGTGAGCAGGAAAAAAGGAAGAGTGTTCGGGTAACTCTTGTTTTTGGGCCTCACAGCTGGGTAGACCATGAAGCTGTTAGGATTGGGAAATGGAAATGGGCGGGGCCCACTTACTGCAGGGAATGGTGGGAAAAATCAACCAGAATCCTACTTTGGATATAGACAGGTAGAAGCATATATGACACCTACCTAAGTCAGCTGCTAGTCTCGGCTGTCTGCTTTAATAGTTTTCACAAATCTGTGAATATTAAATGATGTCACAAAAGCTAATGAATTCAACTAAGAAGCAAACCCATAGGGGACACATAAAGCTGCATTTTGTTTAGATGACTACAGTACCCTCCTAGTACTATCTCTCCCTATATATTAATATATACCCTAGTACTCTATGTACTTGAGGGTGTATATTGTGTATATAATATAAATGTATTATATTCTCCTGTATATATGCAAATATGAGTATTATAGCATGTAACATCAGATAAACAAATATATATACAGATCCAACCCAAATGTTAATGTGAATAAATTATATAGGCTGATTTTATTTTATTCTAACCAATATAGAGTGCTTGTATGAGTCCTTATGATGGTTTCTTATCTATCCGTCAACATACTCAAGGAAGACAGTTCATATATATATGTTTGTGTGTGTATATATATGGGATATATATATATCTTATATATATATGGTATATCTATTTTACAGAGATCAGTTTGTTTCTAAAACCAAAAGCTGTTTAAAGGTTTAATGATCGGTAAAACACAGAAGACTACATGCTGGCCTCAGCAAAAAAATAGATCCCTGACTTTTGGATTGACAGTGTGTGACACTCCACAGGTAGGCTGCAGAGGTGCCCGGGCAAGAGGAGACTTTATTATTTAGACAAATTAGCAGTCATCTAAGGGGACCTCAAATTTTTAAAAGATGTATTTTAATTTATGTCCCAGAAGCAAAGTAACTTGAGTTAATTTCCCTTTCAACTAATCAATCCAAGCTTACCATGCAGCCCATTTTATTAGTTGTTCATGTGAACTGGCATAGTTATGATGACAACTAGATCAGTATATTTCTTTATCCACTGGGATGACCAGCCTGGGATACAGGTTTAGAAGAAAGCCACCTGCTACACAGACCAGCACATGATTTAAAGCTGTGGGAGAGAAAAGACACCAAACCAATCAGACAGTGTTTACTTGTAGCAGGAGGGGAGAGGTGGTGCCTATAGTCCAGCTCCTTGCAATGCACTGGTCGCCCATGGCCAGTGGGTTCGCTCCACAGCCACATGCAGGTAGAGCTGCATCCAGACCACACTGTGCCCTTACAGAAGTGCCCCCTTCTCTGTCCCTGGGGTTTAAAACAGAGAAAGCAAGGAAATTGGTTTGAAGGTGACTGGCACATTAGTTCAAGTGGGGAAAAGGAGTATATAGATTCAGAAACATGGACAGACTATCCCAGTACAAAGCAAGTGTGTGTGGTCAGGGCTCCTTCTCTGTGGGTAGGGAAATGCTCCAGGTGGAAGGCTGATTCTTATGCAGTCCAGAGGAGTCCAGAAAAAACACTGGGTACAGAAAATTGTCTTTCCCAGCAGAGAAACACTTATTGTGAGACAGATTAAACTCAACATCGTCAATTTTTAATTTCAGTTGGTCTCCTATTATTTGTGACAATATGCTGATAATGTGTTGCTCATGTTATAGTACTGGAAAATGTAGTGTGGGGAAGTGATAAATGAATGACCTTTGTTTCACACCTTTGATTCACATCAGCCGAGTGAATCTTGACCCAGCTTCTGGGAAGTTTGTAGGTTTAAATGACACAACATATAATAAAAGCCTAGTAATAAAGCAAGCACACACTGTTCTCCAACATATCAAAACTTAAGCTGTGTATTTTGTGGCTGGGAAAAGAGTTTAGGAAGTATAAATTATTAGCAGTTTACTTTTCCTACTTTTTTAAAAATCATGAATCTAGCCATGTATCAGCAAGTGAACATATTATTAGCTTCATGGTGTATTAGTTAGCCAATACAAAAGCTAGACTTCTGGTTCTTTATTTTCCTGAAAATTCTGTTCTGATCGTAAGCAGAGGTAAATATTGCTAATGGAAACAATAGGTTTCAAATTCATTGCCCAAAGTAAATACAGTTGTAAGTTTCCACTCAATCCTAGAGGGTCCTTAGTAACCCCAATAATCAAACCTTCAACACTTTGTGCTTGTCAGCTCTGCCTCTGAAACACATGTGAAGAACTCCAAACTAATACCAGGTAATTATGTCTCACTTCATTGACAAGTCTTCCATTTGGTTTGTAGAATTTCAGTTCCTTTAATTGCAAGTACAAACAATCTTAGGAGCAATTTATAAAAGAACCCATTTGAACCTTTGCCCTGAGGAGCTCTGAGAGCCAAAATTTGCCTCTGACTGCCTGCGCCCTGAGTGGTCTGCAGGGAATCCACCATTTTCCAGACTAAGCCCCTACTCCGCATCACTGAGTTCCTCCACCCCTAGCGCCTGCCCTCGCTGCTTGAGACGCTGACTTCGCAACTGCTCCAGAGGAATTCACTGCGGACTCTGGTACTGTTTGTACCTTTCAAGGAGGGAAGAAAGGTTTTCTTTTTTTTCTTCTCTCTCTCTCTCCCTT
The DNA here is from genome assembly GCF_000276665.1 of Chinchilla lanigera. NCBI lineage: Eukaryota > Metazoa > Chordata > Mammalia > Rodentia > Chinchillidae > Chinchilla > Chinchilla lanigera. Next base: position 39,289,188 of record NW_004955404.1, read on the forward strand.
TTTAAAGATTCTATGTGTGCCAAAGAACAAGAGCGTTAGGAGTATTTTCTTCTTCAGCAACTCTTTAACTCTCCCCTTGTGAAAATCTTTCTGTGTACTTCGAAGAGAATGGAATCTCACCAGCGGTCCTCTGAAATGACTTCAGAAAAGCTAGATGGAAGTCAAGCGCAGAATTGCCTCCCTCTGCCCTTTACACGTAGCTGTGAAACAGAGCATTGGTTATGCTAAAATTTTTATGTCATTAAAACTTTTTTTCAAAGTATATAATCCTTGTAATTGTGTGTGAGATGATTCCCAAAAGACTAGTCTTTTTTAATTAAATGAATTTTTAAATGAAGTGATGGTACAATTTATAGTACAATAAATGATACAATAAAAGGGAAATAAACAGTGGCCTAACTGGCTTATAATCCTTCATGTCTGACTTTTTCTGTGATTTTATCATATTTCTAACGTTCACCTTTACAAGCAGTTGTACCAAATATGCATTGATGTGTGCTCTTCTTGCGACTTTTTCTTTATCAGTATCAACTGCTTTCTTAGCATGACTTTCCTTTAGATGTTGGTTACGTCCTTAATTTTAATGGAACTCTAAATTGGTACACATTTATGCTATTGTAATAGGCTAATTTATTCCCTTATTCCTTCCTTCCTTCCTTGTTTCCTTCCTTCCTTTCTTCCTTCCTTCCAAATGCTCCCTTAGTTTTTAAATATTCTGTTGTAAAGAGTGCAGAGGGTAGTACTCGTGGTTATAGCCATGGTTGTTACAATAAAGGGATGGGGACATAAATCACTGCATGAGCATGGCATGATGATTTCAATATTTAGGAGCACATGAAAAGCATGTTTCTCTGATGTTACTTTAATTTCCTGTGAAAAGAGCATCCTTAATAAAAAAAAATTCTAAAATGTGATTTGTAAAAAAGACTTCACTTGCTATCACATTTTCAAGGTCTCAAGGATTTTGTTGTGTTTAGTGACAATTTTTGTATTTAAACAAACTTCAAATGTCATCTCTTCGGATTAACCAAGCAATGTCTTGTTTTTTTTTTAAATTTCTAATTAAACTTTTCTGATGTATAATTGTCAGCTGCTATCACAATGTGACCAGGTCAATAAGTGTTTTGCATGGTTTACATAGGAGCAAAATATACATTTTCTATGCTGGCAGATTTTCTTTTCCCCCTTTAGATTTTTCTCTGATTTTTCTCTAATCCAAAGGGTGGGCTAGTTCTTCAGCAGTATTTGGGTGTCTTTCCTCCATAGTCTTATTGCTGGGCTCTTTTGTAATTTGTGAAGCAAAATTAAAATCGACCTGTAATCTGTTAAAACAGTGCTAAGCACTCACATCAACCATTAGCTCTGATAACTCCTTTATCTTTGTAAAAGGAAGAGCTCTTAAATATTGATTTTAAATAACAAAACATAGCTGCTGGCCTGATTTTACCATCACCCCACCGAGGTCCATGGGCTCTCTCCACCTACTTTGTGGCTGCCCTTTTCGTTATGAAATAATCATGCTCTTTTGTCTCACATAAATATCGTGTAATTTTGTCTTTGTTCAGAATATTTATAGTTTGAGTATTGCCTATATTAAATATGTATATTAAATGAGGAAAATATATATATGAGGAAAACAATGCAAAATTTTAATTTTAGGATATTCTCAGTCTTGTTTAAAGTTTTTCACTTTTAAATTATAATTAAAATGTCGTGAAGAGAATTCATCTGAACAACTTGGTCTGCATGTCACAATACCTTTTCCAAAATATAATCTGCTGATTATGGTGCTAGAATAACTTTCCAGGACATATCCCAAGTACTTTCTTCTATTTTTATTTTGTTAATATGTTACTTATATTTTTCTCCTACTTTCTTAATAATTTTTAGGATCTCTTACTTATGGACTGTAACATTAAGTAAATAAATTAGACACAAAAGGTTAAAGTGACATTGCTTCTTTCACATGAAAAGTCCAAAATAGAAACAGTTTAAAGAGCAAAATGAAAAGCTATTAGAAGGAAACAGAGAGGTAAGCTTTTTGGAGAAAGGGAATCAGATATAGAACAGTGAGAGGGAAGGGGAAAAGGAAAAAAGAGTCAAGAATGATGAAGATTTTATACAGACATATATCTATATCTATATTTATCTATCTATCTATGTATCTCACAAAATGAATTTTATTATTATGTATCTCAAAAACACGCTAGTAATAAAATTTGGTAGAAATTAGCAAAAAAGAGCAAAAAATCTTATAATTTCCTTAATGTCACTTATTTCTAATAAGACATTCTGTACCATTTAATTAAATCTTGTATTTAGATGATTTAATGGTGAACTAACAAAGTGTCTATTTATTCATCAAGGCTTATTCTTTTGTATAAATCACATGCATTGTAATTACTAATTCACTTGAATTCAGAAGAAATCAACCATGACATGTTTACATACCTACTTATATAGTTCATGTGTGTGTGTCTTTATCCAGTAACCTTTGAGGCAGATTAGAAAAGTATTATTGCTTTAATCCTTTGAGAAAATAGATTTTTTTAAATTATTTTCTTGGAAAAGATCATGCTATTTCACTTTTGATTGGTGAAAACAGCCCTTCTTTAAAGTAGCAACAGAGACTACATTACAAATTTAAAAATCCAATTGGAGCTAGATGTTTAATGCTCAGAAATAAGTATGTGGTTTTTTAAAATCTTACTTTTAAGGGTTAAAGAGTAGTTTTTAGGTGGTTTTTAAAAAAAGTAATTACTATTGATTAGCAATTGACTTTGCTTCTCTAGAAGGATTATTAAGGTCCTAAAGTACAGAACAGTGTCATAAACAATATTGTATTCTCCCCAGTCTGTCTTGGACTAACCATTTCTTTGTTTGAAATGTTCTTTTGACATAGCTTATATATCTTAGGAGCTTTGATATGGGAAGCAATTTAGAACTGAAGGCAATTTCAGCATTTAAAAAAGAGAATTTTCAGAAACCTGCACAAAAGTCACACACAATCTAAATGAATGGAGTAAAATAATTACAGCACCTATCAATTATTCCTCTCTGTATGTACAATCACTTTACGAAACAGAGTAAATAGTTCTGGGTTTATATGATGTTAATGGAAATAGAAATGACTACTAAAGTTATAACACTGGGAACATTGTAACATTGCGGGGAAAAGGCAGTACATAAGTATGTATAGTGATATTCAGCAATGCAAAAGATCCTGTTTAATACTTGAACAGATTTTCAAATGATTGAACACAGAAGCATCTGTACAGTGATTCACTTCAGCACGTTCCTCTCAGAACTCAGTTCCATTCTCATCTATGCCATCTCAACAAGAAAAACCCTGACTCTTCAATTTCCACACAAGGGGTCTCCATTGTAGAGTCACAGGTCTGTATCAGTAAGAATTCTACATTAATCTGTTCAGTTTAGCCAACAATTTACTTTCCCCTGGAAATAGTCATTCATTTAGTCTGTTAGTGATCAGTTTCCACAAATACATAATCAATTTCAACTATACACAAGGAAAGAGCTGGGAACTGAGGGTACCAGGATGGACAAAGAGCTTTCTACTGTTATGTTGAATCATTCTTCAACATCCTTTCGAATTAGTCTAGCAATTTTATTTTAGAATTGAACATCCTTTTTGACCAGCACAGACGTTCATCATTCTTTTTTATACATTGCTATTGGTACAAAAGGAACAGTCATAAAATAATTAACACATATACTGATTTTCATAGTTTTGATTTTCTCCAAGGAATATATCTTATTAATTTGAGTATAACTTCAGTATCCCTACTCTATTGTCAAATTTTAGCATATGTTGAAAGCAAGGCATGCTAAAAATTGACTATAGAATAGGGATTTGGTCTATATGGTAAAGTACAATAGCACCTGGGATACACATTGAATCCTGTCATTGACCTTAGTATAAATTCCGATGTTATTGGGACTGTGCTGTACTGACATCTGGCTTTATCCAAACTTTGATCTTGTACATCTTTACTGAGAATCCAAGGTGAAAATTCAATGCTCAGTGAAAGAGATGACCTAGCAAACTAGGGGATGGTGATAAGGCATACATATTTGGTACTCCCTAATGCCGAGTTTAAGATACCACAGGGAAATAATCTATAAGGGCAGTGAGTGTGGAACTCTTCACTAAACTAGACACAAAATATTTTATAAAGTGGGATAGAGTAAAAATTTAGAATCCAAGGACCAATATTGGTAAATTTCAACAGATATTAGGTTCTTAGAGTCATATGTATTATACTAAGCCTCAGCATATTGCTCTGAACTGCATAAAAGCAGAAATTAGGGTGAAAATAGGCCTTCAATAAGACTGGGATGAGAAGTGGGTAGGATCAAACTGCTTAGATAAAGGAGATAACCTCAGTTCATCTTCAGTGGACTGGAGAAAGACCTTCAGTGGAAGGTGACAACTCTAAGACAATTTTAATATTAATATTCTTTGTGTTTAGTCTGTTTCTTTAGTAAAATGGGTTCCTTTACTTTTTATTATTCAGTAGTAGATAACATAAATTATACATTTTTGATAGATGGAATCTTCCTATAGTATGCACTTAATGCTCCATTCAAAAAAAAAACTAAGTGAGTTGGCTCCTGCAATTCCAAATCTATATTATATAACATACATATTCATTTCACTTTTGTGGTGAAAAATTATTCCACATGATTTAGAAAGCAGAAAAAGAATGTACAATGTGCAGATGTACACTGAAAGTTGCTTATAATTTTGCAGTTTAAATTAAACAAGGATTGTTTTCCAACTCTGCTATAGAACTTCCGTGTCATTGGGGCATCACTGTGTATGTCCACACCATCAGTTAGACATGGAGCATATGGAGAATTTTTAAAATTGATTTACTGTCACTAAGACTCTGGCTGAAATTCGACACGGTTCTAGAAGTCTTTCATTTCCTGTCAACTTCTTCCTCCCAGTTTTCTCCTATATTGCCACCTTCTTTGTAATTCTCTCTAATAAGGGAGGGAAAGCCCAGGGCCAACAGAAGGACAGGTGATTTCAGGTGCCCTTTTGTCTCCTAGTGAGCAGTGCTATGAATCACATCTTCTGCAGAGAGACACACTGCTCAAGTCTCTTTCTGTAAAAAATAAGTCTAGCCTCCCTTTGACAGAGACAACTTAAATTGGATATGGTCCTTTGGGATCTGAGTTCCAAGGTCACTTTAGAGTGGTTACATATCACATCAAGGTAAAGACAGTCTTGCTCAACATAAAATAAAGTATTTGCTAGTAGAAAGGTCCTGATTCCCTTAGAAAATGAGATATTAAGAAAAAAATGAACTGCAGTGACCCTGAACTTGAAACCCCAGATGACAAGCTTTTGAAAGTAGATTAGGTACATTTCTGGAAATGTCATGAGTTTTGCTTTCCCTCAATTGAGAGTAATGTCAAGGGGCTAATCAAACAAGTTGTAGTAGAGCAATCGAGGATATTAGTCTAGAGTATCATTTGTAATGTCGTAAACATTCAGTATACAATGTCTCCCTAGTGTGTTCATGAATCACTTAAAGGGAAAGAATGACTGTTCTTTGATAAAAATGCCAGGCTATTTAGTCAGCACCATCCCTCTCTTCCCAGCAATTTTGTGTTAGTTAATAAGAGGTTCAACAGCAACAGAAAATCGAAAATATCATGCGGCATAAACAAAGTAGAAGTTTATTTTTCTCCTATGTAAATGTTCAGGGCTAGTGTAGCGCTTTGTGCTGTCACGAGCACAGCCGTCTTTGAAGCATTTTGCTTCAGAATGCATTGCCTCTCGCTGGAGGTCCAAGATGGACTTTTGATAAATCAGGCAAAACAGTGGTGGAGAACGTGCACACATCCCACAGATCCCCTAGATACTTCTGTTTGCTATTCATGATCCAGCATTTTACCACAAAGTCCAGCTGCGCTATATATCATGGTGACCACATGATCAGCCAAAATGTACACTACTGTAGAAAATGAGGAAAGAGATGTTGGAAGTAAACGTGAAGTCAGTACACCTCATTGATTTGTTATGTATCCTTTAATTCTTCCATGCTAAAATACACAAAATCACAAGTATTTCAGAAGGAACTTTATTTCTTGTCTACCTGAGGTAGCATATACAGAAAGATCTGGATGTGTGTTATTTTACAGGTTTGCAGAAAAGTATATTTCATTCCATAATACCATGCTCGATCCCTTTGCATTTACTAGGTTAAGTGAAATGTAGCAAACTTCTGAATTGAAATACTTCAAAAAACTTTTGTTTATTTTTGAAACGTGGTCGTGTTGTGTTGCACAGGAAGAACACCAACTCCTGGTTTCAAAGCATGCTTCTGCCTCAGCCTCCACAGTAGGTGGGAACACGCTGTGCCTGGATGCTTTCAAGAGCTTCTAAAATACCACTCTGCATTGCTCCTCTGTATAGGGAGCATGATAGGAAATAAACTTGATCACATCTCTTATTCTCTGAAACAAGTAATCTCATAGAAAAAATGCTGAGGCAAACATTTCAGGAAATAATAAAAATGACTAATTGATATACAAATGTTTGCTTTGTACATTTATTAAAACAAATCAAAAATTCAGGATATAAGCTAGACTATATCTGCAAGAAGAGTCTACGTAGGAGAAGGTAGGTACCTACGGTGGTCAAATCAAGGTAAATAGCTCTCTCTGAAACATTGATCATTTCTCTTTAGTCAACACCTTCAAAATAGTTTGTTTGAACTTGTTGAAATATGTAGCACATTATATACATTTAGATATCCAAACAAAAGGAAGATGCAAAGCAGTAGCAATAAGAACTATAAATAGTATAAAAAAATACTTAACCTTACTGTATAATACAGCACCAGATTGGTTTCTTTTATCTATCAGTTCCTTTAGATGACTTTAACTGTTTCCTTTGTGTTGAACACCATGTATTTAACTTTTTTTGCATTTCACTAGTTAATTCAAAGCAAAATCACAAAGACAATAAAAGAAAGTAAACCATGTATTATTGAAAGTCTACTGTGTAACACGTATACTTGGCACTAGTAACACCAAATTAAGATTATCCCTCATGATAAATTCACATTAGAGAACGGACTTCAACATTTATCTAAAACAAATAAACATTTTGTGATATTCAGAACTCTAACCACCTTTACAAATACCAAAAGCTTGTTTTTAGTTGTTGTAAAGATCAGTATCTATTTCTATTTAAACCAGATAATTTTGAATGAATTACTCTGGGGACAATAAACTTACATATTTTAAAAAACAGATATTTTGAATTCTAGTCTCTGACTATAGTTCAGTAATATTAGATTAGAAACAGGATTGAGTTTTTCTCATATTGAAGATGCTCTGAGAACTACAATTATAGACTGCTTCAGATAGTACATATATTTAAACATTGTAAAGCAAAACATTATGCATAGTCTATACGCTATACTTAGGGTATTCAAAAGCCAACCAATAGTCCTAGATATTTTACTTTTTAAGTTAGCAACTAAAACAATTAATAACTTTTAAATCAACTTGATAAATTAGGGAGAGAAAACATTAATCCAAAGAACTGAGAAAGAAGCAATTAATGATTAATTAATTACTTTATATTAATAAGTGAAAGAAGACATAATTTAGAAAACAGAAAAATGATAAAGTGGTCAAATATATGTGACATCTGTAAATTTAAATGTATAAGCAAAGGGAAAAACACAAAGCTGTAGCAATGAGCTATAAATAAGATAATAAAATACTTAACATTTTAATTTAATCTATAAAGATTTGTCTTTTGCCAGTCAGTGTAGTAATTCTGTAAACAGGAAAATCCAGATATTGAAAGAGTTGAAGGTGGAATTATCTGATAGGTTCCATGGAATTTGGATCACAACTTCCGGGATTAGCATGTCTGGTTCCAAAATTTACATTTATGATTGCTATTCTGTGAAAGGAGGCAAATACGGGACCTTTTTGTGTTTGTTTTTTAGACAGAGTCTTGCTGTCAGGCTTATCTTGAACTTACTTTGTAGCCCAGGCTGGCCTCCAACTTACAGCAATGCTCCTGCCTCAGCCTTTTGAGGACTAGAATTACAGATGTGTGCCACCATGTCGGGCAGGCATAGGAACTTTTAAGTGGTTTATTTTTCTCATCTGTGAAATGGTGATAACAATATAAGCTAATTAACAACACTGTCATAAGAGTTAAGTAAGAATATTTATAAGGCACCTACTATAATTTAAGGACTACAAAATACATATCTGCTATATCTAAAATGATACCACTTATCTATTTTATTCTGTACTTATAAACCTTCCCACAATTATCTGATGTAGGGAAAAGGAGAACAGAGGTAACAAAAGAGTGTTTTAAAAAATACATCTGCAAATATGAAAAACAGTCCAAATGTTCTTCTATAGGTCACTTTAAAACTTCAGTTATAATCATAAAAAATCCCATATAAATCACACAAATTATTATATTCCATCAAACTCTCATTAAGATATATATTGATTGCATGTTTGTATATACATACATATAGCTTATATGTATTTGTTTCATACATGTACCTATGTTTTCAATATATAGTATTTTTATGTTTATATATATGAAAATTTTTCAAAGCTACATGAGAAATTTCTGTCAGAGGAAAAGACTGCCTTTGCAACAGAATATTATTTTTGCAGTAGAATAATACGAATTGCAATGAATTCAGAAAAGTCAGTCTTCTAAAAATTTAGGCGGTATGTTTCCCCTTAAATTATGTATCCAAATAAAAAGAATACTTCGAATCTGTTCCTCATTTTCAGTCATGTAATAGTTAATAGAAAGGTATGTCAATGATAATATTCATCAAAATTTAAATCTCAAGTGATTTTTTTCAATTTTTGGTTTTGGAAGTGTTCCTTAAATACCAAAGATGAACGCAAGTACTATTGTTGAGAGCCATGAGTGATATCTCTAATCACACTTGAGAAAATGAATTTGTCTTTGAGAAGTATAATTACTTTTCCCAAAGGTAGGACATGTAAAGTGCGTAACAGCACCAAAATTTGATACATTATAAAAAATATAGTAAAGTGTTCAAAAGAGAAAACAGTGGAATTTATAATTTTTAATAATGGCTTTAACAATGAGTAATGGTTTGATTACAAATATCTAATACTGTAATGTGAAAAATGCCCATTTCCAAAGGCTTCCTTGTTCAGTTTTCGTCCACCATAACCCGTTATGCAATGAAGAAGTTATAATTGTCCTTCCTAACCATAAGAATGAAAAAACTGACACTGACACACAAATACTCAAACACAAAGTACAGGCCTTTTGCAACTTATAGTGTTTAAAGTCATTGTTTTTATTTATTTATACAGTTTCATGAGTTAGCTTGCAGATTAACATGTTCCTTTGACTCACTGCTTTGTTTAAAAATAGTTATTCTATCTTATATGCTTAATAGTCTCAGTGTGTAAGTATGGAAAATGGGAAAACTGCTTGTTTGTGTGATGTAATTCATTACAAAAATTTTGTTTGTATTTGTTACATGTGTCTGCATATGGTGTGTGCTCTTTTTATATACATGTATGCTATGAAATAATCACAGGTGATTTTTCATATCAATTATCTCATATTTATAATTTCTTTCTGGTAAAAGTGTTTAAAAACCCTCTCTTCTGTATATTTTCAATATTCAATACAATATTGTCAGCCATAGTGTGATAGAACACCAGAAATTTTTCCTCCTTTCGAACTGCAAATTTGTACCCGTCCCTTTTTCTCCATCTCTATTTAAAATTAATACATATGCGTTGCACATAAGGTTCATATTCCCTGTGGGAAGTTGGTACAGGTACATAATTCTTCCTAATGCCCGTTTTTCATTCCTTTCCCTTCCCTCCCCCCGTCTCTTACCCGCCTTCCTTCCAGGGGTTCATGCTTGGAATATACAGTACTTACACTCCTTGCGTGGAGTTGGTACAGGACACATCTTCCTTTTCCATCCCTTGTTGCCCTCATTTCTTGATCCTCTTCCGCTTTGAGAAAGATCTGTCTCCAGGGGCTGGGGATTTAGCTCGGTGATGCATATCCTGCCTGGGCAAGTGCAAAGTAGTGAGTTTGGAGTCCCTGTACCGGAAAAAAAAAAAAAAAAGAGAGGGAGAAAGATCTGTCGCCGTCCTGCCTTTTATCTTTTTTTTTTTTTTTTTGTACCAGGAATCAAACTTACGACCTTGCGCTTGCCAGGCAGGCGCTTGTGCCACTGAGCTATATTCCCAGCCATTGCCTCTTATCTATCTTGTTAGATATCTTACCTATCCACCCTCTTACCTATCCACCTTGTCTTCTGGTAGTAATTACTCTGCGGTCTACTTCTACGACCTCAGCTTATTTCGATTTCACATATGAGTTATATCATGCAGTATTTGGCTTTCTGTGCTTGTCTAATGTACCTTACCACGTCTTTCACTCTCATCTATGTGGCCACAATGGAGGAGTTTTACTATATTTTATGACCAAATACTATTTCTGTACGTACACAGAGATCATATTTTCTTTATCTGTTCATCAATTAAAGGATATTTACATTGATACCACATCTTGGCTGTTATCAGTAAAATGAACTACCCCCAAGGATCTTTTGTTGACAAGTTATTTAAGGTACACAACCACATGGCAATTATTTAGATCTTCTATGTGCAAAAGTACTGAAGCTATTATACATGGGCAATTTTATCTGTTATCAGAATTAATGGGAAATGCTATATTTTAAAACAAACACAGACAAGATAGAGGGAGATTCTGATCAACACTAGAATTAGTGCCAAAAGTAATCATTTGTTGTGCCCTCAAGAGAATCTACTGTACGGTTCAATGGGAGAGTATAACAATGGTAATGAAAAAGTCAATTCAATTATCCTTAATCTCTCAACAATTGCCTTGTAGACTCTGTTGATCTGAACAAATAAAGAGAAAGGAAGACAGTTCTATAATGGAGAATGTAACAATACTATTTTGCATTGTTGTGCTTCCCACTAGGGAATGTGATCCCTCAAATTAAGAACAAACACTACAAAGGCACCCTTGACTATGCAAAATTCCACACAAAATACATGCCATATGAAGTGCTAAAGAGTGGGTAAGGTGTTTTCAGCAATTGCTACTTACATGGCAATAAATAATTAATTTAATTTCTATAAAGCTTGTGATGTAACTAGGTTGAAGGCTGAAGCAATTATAGAATTTTAAGTGTATAATTTATAAAGCTGTAAAAGCTAAATTTTATCAGCTACAGCCACAAAACTGATATGCCATCATCTATTCAAAGTAATTCTTTTTTCTTTTTTTGAGATAAGGTCTCATTGCGTAGTTCAGGCTGATCTTGAACTCACTATGTAGCCCAGGCCAGTCTTGAAATACCAGTGATCTTCCTGCCTCAGCCTCCCATATGCTGAGATTACAAGAGTGCACCACCAGATATTCAAAGTAATTCTAATATTTATTATGTTTCTTGAAATCCTTTGGTAACTAATTTGATATGCTTCAGTCATATCTATTTGGTAAATTTAAAGTATCATTTAATTGATGAACCAGATGTATGTCATTAATCCATTTTTCCTGGCAACAGAATTCTGGATCCAAGAATTGTGGCAGAAGATAAAGAACTATTGCTGATTTACAGGACTCTGTCCTGCGTTCATGGGAGATTAGGGCTATTAGGATATGGCCTCAAGAACTGTGTATAGCATAAGTATAGAGTTATCTGTATCTGAATAGGAAGGAAATTGTTCATCAATTGTGTGTTACTAAATCTGCATAAAAACAATGGAATCAAAGCATGGATAATGTGCTGGAAGTGTATGTATTCATCCCCTGGAAAGAAAGGGCGGGTCAGACTGTGTCATCTCCTGTACCAGGTGGAGGCTCCACCGGAGGCTGTGGTAAGGAGCTCTCAATCAGTACTGATCCTCTTCTTCCTAATTCCCTGAGACCCTCAAGAGCGTGACTCATCGGTAACTTGAGTCCTGATTATTCCTGCTAGGAGATAAGAATATTGTGGTACAGTACCACTTTCTTTTATGTCTGTAGTTCATTTTTATTTTCATCTTCTAGTGAAATGGAAGACTAATAGGTCACAGATTATCATAGTCTCACATACAATTTGCAAGTTATTTAATATTCTTTTTCAAGAGAACCATTATTTTAGAGTATTTAGAAAGGAATCAAAAATAAAAAATAAAAATTATTGGGGAGTGTACCACAATTCTTGGATCCAGAATTCTGTTGCCAGGAAAAATGGATTAATGACATACAGTAACTATCATGATATGCGCCTCACTTATTTCAGTACTAAGGGATTTCCAGAGACAACAGAGGCACCAGATGTAGCTACATAGTCTTATTTTAAGGAATTGAGCCCTATGTTTGTAGAAGGTGGCAAGTTTGAAATTCCTAGGACAGGATAACATGCTGGGAACTCAGGCAGGAGTAGATTTTGTAGTTTAAAGGGAGAATATTTTTTCATTCCCAGAAAATTTCAATGATTTTTCTTAAAATCCTCAATTGAGTGGATGAGGTCCACCCACATTATTGAGGGAAATAAGCTTAGCTTAGGTTAACCTTTTATGGTTAGCTATTTACTGATGTTAAGCACATCTAAGATGTGTCTTCACAACTGTACCTGCATTATAGTTTAATTACATAACTGAGTGCTGTACCCTAAGCAAATTGATACCAATAGCTACCCATTACACCCTTCACTGATAAAATCTGCTGGCCATAATTACTTTAAATTTATAGCCTGGTGCTGTTTGATATTTCACAGAAAACTTTATGCAAAGATATAAATAAAATAATTTATTTGAAAATGATTATTAGTCCTAACCAAGCTTTCCCATCTCCTTCAAAGATTTTTCTTCCATAGTTTTCTACAGATTTCTCAGCACTTGCCTGAATTAATTTTATCTAACTACGTAAGCCTTTAAAGTGCAAACAGGTGCATTAGAACCGAACACTAGTGGGACATATGTGTATCACTTTGGTTTATAGATAAAGATGACCGTAGGGAAGTACTCTGATGGTGGTTCAGTAGATACAGGAGCACATTTTCCCAATTCTTTCATTACTGTCTCTGTAATTGCATACCGACTCTGTAGTGGGTTGAATAGTGTCCCTGTAAATTCTTATCCACTTGCGTTGTCAGAATGTGAGAAACAATTTAGATTTAGATTCTCTGCAGAAGTAACTGGTTGAAATTAATGGAGTGAGGAGACCCTAGTCCAATGCCTGATGTCCTTATTAGAAAAAAGACAGAAGCATAATGGAGAATATCATGTGAGGACCCATAAGCACAAAGAGAAGGTCTCTTGTAAGATAGAGATGAATATCAAAGTTACATTATTAGAAGGAGAGCGACATCAGAAGCCATCAGAAATTTGAACCAGTATGGAAGGATTCTTGTCTCAAGCCTTCTGAGGGAAAATGGCAATGCTGACACCTCTGTTTTGGGCTTCTTGCTTCCAAAACTGAGAGAGAATCAATTCTATGTTTAAGCTCCCTGTTGTGGTAATTTCATATGACAACCCTAGGAAGTGCGCACATGCTCATTACTCTACCATTGAAGCTGTCGGTACTTTCCCTTCATTACCTTAGAAAAGGAGAATGACATTTTCTCAGAGAAATTTTAAAAGACTTGTGTGATGCTATCTCTGTGTGGAAGAACACCCGACTTTGGCACTTCTCTCCAGAGTCCTGCATAGTAGGAAAAGTTGTAGCATGACTAAGACTGCCATTTACACCAATAAAGGGAGAAAAATGTTTCACCTTCAGAAGGTCTGATTCAAAATATCACATCAGTTACACTGACTTGAATCCCACTGAATATAATCAACACTGCTAGCCATGTCCACTTTGTTTTCTCAAGAGAATAAACTGTCCTGATGTGGTTGTGCAATAAGGTATTTCCTCTAGAATACAAACGAGGAACCAAGGCTGATAAAATATCCTCTCAAGGTGTGTTGGTCAGTTTAGGGCCTCATGCAGTCAAAGATATGCAGAGCTGATCTAATTAAATCACACTTGATCTTAGCCAAAAGGCAGAGAAGTGATGATCTAATTAAATCAAAAAACAGTAAAGCAAATTATTAAGAACAAAGCATGACCTTTAAGGATCCCACAGTTTATCACTGACACAAAATTAGTTTGGTTTCCTCCTGTTTACTGTACATCTAAGGTATGACACAGTTATAATCTTCCCAAACAAAGTCTTCAGTTACATTTTATACTAGGTACTCTTCTGGGAGTCATTACTAAATACTCTTATACAGTAATGCAAGTATGGCAACGTTCTTAATGCATTTTCTGACAATTATCAGCATAAAGGCACATGCAATTTTAATTGTGTCCTAGATGGCTTCTAATATAAAATTATTCTTGATTGCTTTTAGGAGAACTTAAACTATAGTTGCCATGTAAAGAAAGTTTAATAACTAATTTTTTGATTATATTGTTCATGCAACACAAATTGCATTTAATTTACATGAATAGAACTGACAGTTTGATATGTGGCTCAGATTAAATTTAATTTCCTGCTAAAATTAGTAAGTTTGAAAAGCCCATACTACAATGTTGTGTATTCATAGGAACCTACATTTGGCTTCACAATAGCTCCTTCATGAATATGTGCATTGTATAAACAGCTCTTATTTTCACAATTTGGTATATTATTGCACAGTTTTACCTTAAAAGCTATTCTGCAATCAGATATTAATAATCATCCGAACTTCGGGTTGTATTTTAAGTATAATTTAGAAGTGAATTTTGAAAAGGCAGAAGGCAAAAAAGCAATAATTGCTCAAGTTTTACTGTTTAAGGATGTTAACTCCGTATTATAATATAAGTAAAACAAAACAAAGCTGGCCCCAAAAAGCAAACAAGACAAAGCTGAATGATTAAGCAGCAGTCACTTGTTCAGATTCTGCAGGGCAGCTTTTGGCTGGGCTCTGTGACAGTACCCAGTTCCCTAGCATACAGTGGCTAGAAGAGGGCTGACCTCAGACATTCTCCCTCATAGCTCTTGCTGCTAGCTCCCTGTTGGCTGAGATGACAGCACGACTAGGGCATATGGTCTCTCATCCTTCCAAAGGCGAGCTTGAGCTTGGTCCCATGACATTCGTATGGAGTTCTGAAGTAAGAGCAGCTTCCCAAGTTCTACGCTAAGAATCAATACAGTGCTATGCATTCCACATTCTTTGGCTCAGAGACAAAATTTCATCAAGACACAAGGCAAAAATAAATAGATGTGACAGGATATGTAAGGTCAGAGTGCAAAAAAGAAATGTGACTGCAGAGTAGGATAAAGAATTATGGTCACTTTTGTAGTCTGTCAGTGTTGTCAGAACAGAAACAGTTTTAAATCTCTCTATGAAGATTCTGACTTAGTTGGTCTGGGACACCCCATAAAGACACATAAAGTACTTATGTGCTCGAGAAGTCCAGGCAGGTCAAAATCTGAAGGATTAATTTCCTTACTAGTAAAATGGTGCATAGTTATAGTTCTAGCTACTCTCCAGAAACCAAGGCAGGGAACTGCAAGCTTCAAGGCAACCTGAGCGACTTAGTGAAAGTCTGTATTGAAATTTAAAAGGCTGGGAATGGAGAAGCATGATCCCTGCGTTCAATCTTCACTGAAGTAAAAAAGAAAAGGAAAGAAAAGTAAAGGAAAAGAAAGGCTCACATTTTATACTTTATATCAATAGATCAATTCTATAAAAATTGTATCCTTGTTTATAGAATTCTAAATAAAGGGAAGGGAAGGGAAGGGAAGGGAAGGGAAGGGAAGGAAAAGGAAACGAAAGGAAAGGAAAGGAAAGGAAAGGAAAGGAAAGGAAAGGAAAGGAAAGGAAAGGAAAGGAAAGGAAAGGAAAGGAAAGGAAAGGAAAGGAAA